>NC_059199.1:95000-312500 GCF_020615455.1 Coregonus clupeaformis | reverse complement strand
TAAATGTGATATTGATTTTATAGTTGCACTGAATAGCATGAATTGCACCTACACTGAAAACCCTTAGTCTGATAATGCTCACTACTCAACCTGGTGACATGACACAGGCACACAACTGATGTAGCTATTGGGTATAGGTAATCTAGCTATTATATATTAGATCTAGCTATTATATTAGAAAGCTATTCTATTAGAACTAGCTATCATATCAGATCTAGCTATTATATTAGAACTATCTATTATATTAGATCTAGCTATTATATTAGAAAGCTATTATATTAGATCTAGCTATTATATTAGATCTAGCTATTATATTAGATCTAGCTATTATATTAGATCTAGCTATTATATTCGATCTAGCTATTATATTAGATCTAGCTATTATATTCGATCTAGCTATTATATTAGAACTAGCTATTATATTAGAAAGCTATTATATTCGATCTAGCTATTATATTAGATCTAGCTATTAGATTTAGCTATTATATTAGATATAGCTATTAATTAGATCTAGCTATTATATTCGATCTAGCTATTATATTTCCTATGCTTTATTTGACTATTATGAAACATGGGACCAACATTTCACATTTTTGTTCAGTATACAGTATTTTGGGGGGGATGTATTGGAGTAAAAGTTGTAAAAAATAGAAATAGTAAAGTACAGATACTCCCAAAAAACTACTTAAATAGTAATTTTAAGTAGTATTTTTACTTAAGTACTTTACACCACTGTCTAAGAGTGTAATTTGGAATACTGCTAGCTTACACTGTTGCTGCGAGGGAGATATTGGCAAATCTACTGATCTTCTCTTGTGTTGGGCTTTTCCTTGTTTTCCTGTTTAGTTCATCTGTACATCTTAGTTTATCTACTGCTCTCTCTCTCTTATTTTACTATTATGAAACATGTAGAGAAATACACCAGAATAAAGCCTTTTACATGTGGTGGATAATTATAGCAAATTGTATGCATTGTGAGATGCCCTTGATAATGCTTTCTGCTAAGCACATATACAGTGATAATGGAGTAATTCTACATAAACATACAGTGGGGAGAACAAGTATTTGATACACTGCCGATTTTGCAGGGTTTTCCTACTTGCAAAGCATGTAGAGGTCTGTAATTTTTATCATAGGTACACTTCAACTGTGAGAGACGGAATCTAAAACAAAAATCAAGAAAATCACATTGTATGATTTTTAAGTAATTAATTTGCATTGTATTGCATGACATAAGTATTTGATACATCAGAAAAGCCGAACTTAATATTTGGTACAGAAACCTTTGTTTGCAATTACAGAGATCATACGTTTCCTGTAGGTCTTGACCAGGTTTGCACACACTGCAGCAGGGATTTTGGGCCACTCCTCCATACAGACCTTCTCCAGATCCTTCAGGTTTCGGGGCTGTCGCTGGGCAATACGGACTTTCAGCTCCCTCCAAAGATTTTCTATTGGGTTCAGGTCTGGAGACTGGCTAGGCCACTCCAGGACCTTGAGATGCTTCTTACGGAGCCACTCCTTAGTTGCCCTGGCTGTGTGTTTCGGGTCGTTCGGGCCGTTGTCATGCTGGAAGACCCAGCCACAACCCATCTTCAATGCTCTTACTGAGGGAAGGAGGTTGTTGGCCAAGATCTCGCGATTCATGGCCCCATCCATCCTCCCCTCAATACGGTGCAGTCGTCCTGTCCCCTTTGCAGAAAAGCATCCCCAAAGAATAATGTTTCCACCTCCATGCTTCACGGTTGGGAAGGTGTTCTTGGGGTTGTACTCATCCTTCTTCTTCCTCCAAACACAGCGAGTGGAGTTTAGACCAAAAAGCTCTATTTTTGTCTCATCAGACCACATGATCTTCTCCCATTCCTCCTCTGGATCATCCAGATGGTCATTGGCAAACTTCAGAGGGGCCTGGACATGCGCTGGCTTGAGCAGGGGGACCTTGCGTGCGCTGCAGGATTTTAATCCATGACGGCGTAGTGTGTTACTAATGGTTTTCTTTGAGACTGTGGTCCCAGCTCTCTTCAGGTCATTGACCAGGTCCTGCCGTGTAGTTCTGGGCTGATCCCTCACCTTCCTCATGATCATTGATGCCCCACGACATGAGATCTTGCATGGAGCCCCAGACCGAGGGTGATTGACCGTCATCTTGAACTTCTTCCATTTTCTAATAATTGCACCAACAGTTGTTGCCTTCTCACCAAGCTGCTTGCCTATTGTCCTGTAGCCCATCCCAGCCTTGTGCAGGTCTACAATTTTATCCCTGATGTCCTTACACAGCTCTCTGGTCTTGGCCATTGTGGAGAGGTTGGAGTCTGTTTGATTGAGTGTGTGGACAGGTGTCTTTTATACAGGTAACGAATTCAAACAGGTGCAATTAATACAGGTAATGATTGGAGAACAGGAGGGCTTCTTAAAGAAAAACTAACAGGTCTGTGAGAGCCGGAATTCTTACTGGTTGGTAGGTGATCAAATACTTATGTCATGCAATAAAATGCTAATTAATTACTTAAAAATCATACAATGTGATTTTCTGGATTTTTGTTTTAGATTCCGTCTCTCACAGTTGAAGTGTACCTATGATAAAAATTACAGACCTCTACATGCTTTGTAAGTAGGAAAACCTGCAAAATCGGCAGTGAATCAAATACTTGTTCTCCCCACTGTAGATGTTAGTTGATAAGAACGAGTCCATTATGCCTGACAATAATTGATGTCATGATGCCTCTCTCTCTCTCTCTCTCTCTCTCTCTCTCTCTCTCTCTCTCTCTCTCTCTATATATATATATATATATATATATATATATATTTTTGCAGAATTCTGCATGCAGAGTCTCAATTTGGTGTTTGTCCCATTTTGTGAATTCTTGGTTGGTGAGCGGACCCCAGACCTCACAACCATTAAAGGCAATGGGTTCTGTAACTGATTCAAGTATTTTTTGCCAGATCCTAATTGGTATGTTGAATTTTATGTTCCTTTTGATGGCATAGAAGGCCCTTCTTGCCTTGTCTCTCAGATAATTCACAGCCTTGTGGAAGTTACCTGTGGTGCTGATGTTTAGGCCAAGGTACGTATAGTATTTTGTGTGCTCTAGGGCAACGGTGTCTAGATGGAATTTGTATTTGTGGTCCTGAAAACTGGACCTTTTTTGGAACAACATTATTTTTGTCTTACTGAGATTTACTGTCAGGGCCCAGGTCTGACAGAATCTGTGCAGAAGATCTAGGTGCTGCTGTAGGCCCTCCTTGGTTGGTGACAGAAGCACCAGATTATCAGCAAACAGTAGACATTTGACTTCAGATTCTAGTAGGGTGAGGTCTCTCTCTCTCTCTCTCTCTCTCTCTCTCTCTCTCTCTCTCTCTCTCTCTCTCTCTTTCTCTCTCTCTCTCTCTCGCTCTCTCTCTCTGTCTTTCTCTCTCTATCGCTCTCTCTCTCATTTCATTTTTTTGCTCATTTTATTTACAATGTGTGTGTGTGTGATGCTTTGTGTGTGTGTGTGTGTGTGTGTGATGCTGTGTGTGTGTCTGTCTGTGTGTGTGTCTGTCTGTGTGTGTGTCTGTGTCTCTGTGTGTGTGTGTTCCTTTCAGACAGTTGTAAACCAATTGACCTGGCTTTCTAAATACTCCAGTCATCCATAGAGAGTGATAAGAAGAGACTTGCCGAGAGAGGGTCTGTAAAATCTGCAAGACAAAAAGACTGCAGGGAAAAGCAGGGCGACAGTGACAGCTATTTTTATCCAGGTCACACTTGTCCTAGATAGTCAAAGACACATACACGGACACACACCATGAGTGAACACAGACAGTCACACGCATATACTGTACACACAAACACACACACACACACACACACACACACAGATTTAGTGTGAAGAAAAACAAACATACACATCTCTACAATGCAACACCACCTAACCTTCCTAAAAAGGAGTCCTAGTCTCATCTGTCTGTTGTCGTCCTTCCACCGTTGAGTGGACTTAAAACCCTCTATCCACCGTTGAGTGGACTTAAAAACAACCCTCTATCCCTTACACAACAAACCAATTTAAATCTTCTAAGAAGTGAAATTCCATAAGCTGTGGGGACCTTCCACTTTTTTGGAGTTTGAGAAATAATTGATTTTGCGTCGTCATTCGTGAAGGAAAATGGCCACTGTAAAAAATGGACAGGGGAGTGTCTGAAGCAGACGTTTCATGTATTATAAAAAATTGGGGCATTTAACCTGTTCCTCCTCCTTCTGCTCTTCAGGAAGACTGTCACAGTGACAGTGATGTATATATACAGTACCAGTCAAAAGTTTGGACAAACCTACTCATTCAAGGGTTTTTCTTTATTTTTTACTATTTTCTACATTGTAGAATAATAGTGAAGACATCAAAACTATGAAATAACACATATGGAATCATGTAGTAACCAAAAAAGTGTTAAATAAATCAAAATATATTTTATATTTGAGATTCTTCAAAGTAGCCACCCTTTGCCTTGATGACAACTTTGCACACTCTTGGCATTCTCTCAACCAGCTTCATGAGGTAGTCACCTGGAATGCATTTCAATTAACAGGTGTGCCTTGTTAAAAGTTAATTTGTGGAATTTCGTTCCTTCTTAATGCGTTTGAGCCAATCAGTTGTGTTGTGAAAAGGTAGGGGTGGTATACAGAAGATAGCCCAAGTCCATATTATGTCAAGAACAGCTCAAATAAGCAAAGAGAAATGACAGTCCATCATTACTTTAAGACATGAAGGTCAGTCAACACAGAACATTTAAAGAACTTTCAAAGTTTCTTCAAGTGCAGTCGCAAAAACAATCAAGCGCTATGATGAAACTGGCTCTCATGAGGACCGCCACAGGCAAGAAAGACCCAGAGTTACCTCTGCTGCAGAGGATAAGTTCATTACAGTTAATTGCACGTCAGATTGCAGCCCAAATAAATGCTTCAAATAGTTCAAGTAACAGACACATCACAACATCAACTGTTCAGAAGAGACTGTGTGAATAAGGCCTTCATGGTCGAATTGCTGCAAAGAAACCACTACTAAAGGACACCAATAGGAAAAAGAGAATTGCTTGGGGCAAGAAACACGAGCAATCGACATTAGACCGGTGGAAATCTGTCCTTTGGTCTGATGAGTCCACATTTTTGGTTCCAGCCAACCAGTCTTTGTGAGATGCAGAGTAGATGAACAGATGATTCCGCATGTTTGGTTCCCACCGGGAAGCATGGAGGAGGAGGTGTGATGGTGTGGGGTTGCTTTCCTGGTGACACTGTCTGTGATTTATTTAGAATTCAAGGCACACTTAACCAGCATGGCTACCACAGGATTCTGCAGTGATACACCATCCCATCTGGTTTGCGCTTAGTGGGACTGTCATTTGTTTTTCAACAGGACAATGACCCAACACACCTCCAGGCTGTGTAAAGGCTATTTGACCAAGAATGACCTGGCCTCCTCAATCACCCGACCTCAACCCAATTGAGATGGTTTGGGAGGAGTTGGACCGCAGAGTGAAGGAAAAGCAGACAAGAAGTGCTCAGCATGTGTGGGAACTCCTTCAAGACTGTTGGAAAAGCTTTCCAGGTGAAGCTAAAATCTAAAATCTAAAATATATTTTGGAGTCAACATGGGCCAGCATCCCTGTGGAACGCTTCTGACACCTTGTAGAATCCATTCCTCAACGAATTGAGGCTGTTCTGAGGGCAAAAAGGGGTGTGCAACTCAATATTAGGAAGGTGTTCTTAATGTTTATGCACTCAATGTGGGAAAAGTCAAGGGGTCTAAATGCTTTCCTAATGCACTCTATACTGTATATATAACAGAGGAGGACAGCGGAGGACCGGGCCTTTTAAGGGTGAGCCTTTTGAGGACAGAGCGACTCCAGCACTCAATACTCTTATTTTAATGGAAGTTGGAGCTATAAAACAGGATGAAATAGGAGTGGAGGGTACAGGCACGTACACACAGACACACACCACACACACAGACACAGACACACACACACACAGACAGACACACACCACACACACACAGACAGACACACACACAGAGACAGACACACACACACAGACAGACACACACCACACACACAGACAGACACACACACACACACACAGACACACACACACACACACACACAGACAGACACACACCACACACACACAGACAGACACACACACACAGACAGACACACACACACACAGACAGACACACACCACACACACAGACAGACACACACCACACACACAGACAGACACACACACACACACACAGACACACACACAAACACACACACACACAGACACACACCACACACACAGACAGACACACACACACAGACACACACCACACACACCACACACACACACAGACACACACCACACACACACACACACCACACACCACACACACACACACACAGACACACACACACAGACAGACACACACCACACACAAAGACACACACACACACACACAGACAGACACACACCACACACACAGACACACACACACACATAGATAGACACACACCACACACAGAGACACAGACACACACACACAGACAGACACACACCACACACACAGACACACACCACACACCACACACACACACTGACATACACACACACACACACAGACAGACACACACACAGACACACACCACACACCACACACCACACACACACACAGACACACACACACACACACACACACAGACAGACACACACCACACACCACACACACCACACACACACACACACACACAGACACACACAGACACAGACACACACCACACACACAGACACACACACACACAGACAGACACACACCACACACAAAGACACACACACACACACACACACACAGACAGACACACACCACACACAAAGACACACACCACACACCACACACACCACACACACACCACACACCACACACACACCACACACACAAACACACAGACACACACAGACACACACCACACACACACACACACACACAGGATAGCACTTGCTGGCAGGTCTGTATTTGCATTCAATTATGTAGGCATTCACACTCAAACCATTAAAAGGTAAAAACCAAGGAGGCGGAGATGCAAAACTGTACTTCATTGATTCCATGCTCTAAAGAATAACTAAAAGTACAGCTTTTTTTTCCTCCCACGCACCGGCCACCTTCCATTGTAGCCTAACCCTCGCACTGTCTTTCTATGTATTTGCGTTCAAACACACACACACACAGGAAAATACTTTACTTTCATTTTTCTCAAAGAGTTATCCTCAAAAATAGCTGTGCCCAGCCCTCAAACCATCAGGACGCTTTGAATTCAAAAGTAGGGTTCAAGGGTCATCAGCTTACAGAGTAACCTGCATCTATGAATGCCAATTGTTCTTGGTAGAAGTGTTTGCCAAGTTGGCTTACACCCAAGGTCTCGGGATTCTATGGATACAGCACTGCTTCTATGGTGGAGAAAACGACCTTAGGGTTGGGGGAGAAGGAGTTTAAGGGTGAGTGTGTGAGGGTGTTAGACTAAAGGAAATGGCTGTTAGTGTGTGTGGGTATCAGAGTGGGTGTGTGTGTGTGTGGGTGTAAGTCAGAAGGTATAGGTGGTGGGTTTGCCTCTGTGGTAAAACAACAGCCAAGAAGTTATTCCTCAAATCCTCAAACCTACGTGCATTTTTTTGTATTTATCTATAGCTCTGTCAGTGTGGTATATATAATGTCCCCTAGCTGTGCTTTAGTGACCCCCATGTCACCAGTCCCTATAGGAGCAATAAAAACAGCTGTTAGGAACCAAGCTGCTGTCTGATAATGGCTGTGGGGGAAAGATTAGCCCGCGACACACTGACATCCTCTTGCCCTTATCTGGCTTTTTTTCACCGCTTTCATCACTTATCATCAGTTCCTTTGGGTGCTGTCTCTGTCTATCCTCACCCACCCCTCTCTATTTGTCTCTCTCATATTGTGTGAAGGTCACCCAGTATGTTAGGGGTCAAAGGTGACAGAGAGAGTATCTGGCCCCACTATAAACAGTGCAGGTGCTGGAGAAGGAGTGACGCAAGGGCCAGTGTAGGGCCCTCTGAGCTCCCTCACACACACACACACACATTTTCCACACGGTGTTACCATGGTTACACTGCCCGGCGAGACCTTGTTACACACACACACAATAACAAATGAACAGGGGAGGCAGAGAAGTTAAGAATGGTGGAAAGAAAGGCTAGGTATTAGCCGTTGACTGCTATATATCAAAGAATATAATAACTCCAATCCATTCTGAGCTCACCCATTGTCTGAGCTCACTTCCTTTATATGTTCAAATCTCTTTTGCCACTTTGTTACCGTAGCAACAGGTAGTCTATAAGAGGACTATTTCAACCACATGTTGTTATTGTTGTGGCGACTGCTGCGACTCCTGTTGAAATGGAGGTAAATGAGAAGGTACCCGACGCAACTGACAACTTCAAAGCTGACCTATAAATCTTGAGGCCATTTCTGAGGACGCGAACAACCACTTTCAGAGCACTTTCACCACTCATACTTCCAAAACACACTGAGCAAAACATACTGTACAAAACACATCAGACCAACTCCGAACAACTTTACCAAGCAGACAAAGCAGGGAGGGCGAGAGGTTAAGTGCAATGGAATCTAAACGACTCAATCATCTTGCTGAAGTGGAAAAGGGTGAAGTTGCACCAATTCTTTGACTCACTTTCCACCGGTACGCGTTTCCATGTTGTTTTTTGGAGAGTTTTCCTCTCGTTACCTATTCAGTGTGTAAACATCCATTTTCAGGCGGTGAATCATTTGTCACACTCCACTCGACACGATAGTGTGAAAGTAAGATTGGATGAAACATGCATCGGATCTATCCATAATTTACAGGTTGTACAAAGCTTTTGTTTGCTCACGGCCGGCGTTCCACCGCATCTTGGTTTATTTAACAGCCTGTTCTGTGTTTGGGGTTAACAAAAAGCCTGTCATCTTTGGGGAATACACCCATCTGCAAGATACATCCCACAGAGCCTGAGAACATGTTTAGATGTTAGGATGTTGTGTCAAACATCTCCTGTGATAGAGAGAAGCAAAGACAAGACTTGATAACACTGTTACATAAGCACTAAGGTAAAAACAAGGGAGTAATTTATGCAATTACAGCACCTAAAAGGTAGCAGGATCATAACACTCAACCGATAAGAGCTACTGTAAATCCCTCAAGCTGAACATGTAAGTCAATCTTGTAAGATGTAAGGTAATATATCTCTTCAAACTCAAGGCTCCCTGATATCATGCAAAATTCATAGGTGGAGAGACTGAAAAAGTGTACAGCACAGGAGAGAGGCTTTAAGATGTTCCACCCAAGGAAAGAAGAATCTGTGATTTAAAAAAAAGAGAAAAGTTGCTCAATTCTCTCCCTCACTCCATATTTCTGCCCCTCATCCTCCACTCTCCCCCTCTGTCAATCTTCACCTTCTCTCATCTATTATTCCACATTCTACTGCTCTCCCTCGTTAGCGTTCACTCCCACCACCTGTCCACTCTTTCCCTTTATATTCCCATCTTAATCTCCCTCACTCCCCCATTAGCATTTCTCTCTCTCTCCTTTACTTTTTTTTTGGCTCTCTCAGCTTGAGTATCAAATTCACATCTGACATGTTTCGTTGGCTATAAGTGGCCAATGTGATTACCCGTAGCTCTATCCCCCCCATCTCCAACTAAGCCACTAACGTTACAATTCTCATCTTCAATCACAGTGTGCCCCCTTGCCGTTTTATGACGAGAGACGGATCTATAAACATTGCACGGCCTCACACTGTTCTGTAAATGACAAGGAAGGAGGAAAGGAGGGATAAGGTTGAGAGAAAAGTCAAAGCTAACAAAATATTCATGTTTATTACCTTAATGTGACTGAACGTGGGGAATGAGGTACTAATGTATTCTGGGTAGTGAGAGTCTGAAAGGGCAAACAGTCTTTCTCTATTTGGACAGCGACAATTATGAAAGTGAAATCGTCTTTGGTACAGTGAAGCACGGTTTAAGTCCAATCAAATGTGTGAATTTGTTATAGGAAGCCTTGATATTATATTTAAAATAATATTTCATTTCAAAGCAACAGAACTAGCACTGAAATTAAATGTGTGTCCACTGTCCACTGTAGCTTTCACTACATGAAAAAAAAACTTAGATTCTTGTTGTAAAATAAGTGCAGTATCAATGGTGGCCATTTTCAATGATTACACCAGGTTCTTAATTAACTAAGTTCAGTCCCTGCATTGATAAGGAGTTAGATTGTACTAATGTTTGATTATGTGGATAAACCTGCTCTTATGAACCAGTTACTGTCTTCCAGTGTGTTTAATCATTACAACAACAACAAAAATACCACTAAAGTACTAATAATAGAATACTCCACTTCCACATGTCTTGTGGTGTAATTACTTTACACTAACGTTGACAACGGCATTGTATAATTTAATTAGTACTAACCTCTCTCCTAAAATGTGTAACTATTCAAACATGAGCTGCAAAATAGATGTTTCATTGGTTACCGGTTAGTATTAACAGGACGAACAGAATGTAATCTACTGAGGGATATTTCCCTTCAGGAATATCATCAGATCTGGGGTCCTATTAGAGAGAGAGAGAGAGAGAGAGAGAGAGAGAGAGAGAGAGAGAGAGAGAGAGAGAGAGAGACTGAAAGAGAGAGAGACTGAAAGAGAGAGAGAAATAGAGAAATCATGCCAGACTGATCTCTCCCTAGTTGAGTGGATGAGAGGACGGATGAGGAGACAGATGAGTTGTGGGTTGGTTAAGGTGATGTCAGAGTTGTAATCTGAGCTCTAGCCTACTTTGAAACCCCCTGTGCTGGATATGTGGATATCCTGGTTAGAGCACCATGCTACCCTTCGCTCATCAACCACTGTGGGAGTCTCATTTCCCTGCATGGGTAATGTTCTGGGGATGATCCTACTGGTACCCCCCTGGGTGAAAACCTATCTGAGAGGATCAGGAGGAGAGGAAAGGGGAGGAGAAAGGAGGAAGGGGAGGGGAGGAGAGTGGAAAGGAGATTGAGGAGAGAGAAAGGAGAAATGGAGAGGAGAGGAGAGGAGAGGAGAGGAGAGGAGAGGAGAGGAGAGGAGAGGAGAGGAGAGGAGAGGAGAGGAGAGGGAGAGGAGAGGAGAGGGAGAGGAGAGGAGAGAGGAGAGGAGAGGAGAGGAGAGGAGTCTTCCCTATAGCTGCTGAGGTCACACCAAGCGTAAAGGCAAAGTTGAACCTTACACTATATATACAAAACTATGTGGACAAATAAGTGGATTTGGCTATTTCAGCCACACCTGTTGCTGACAGGTGTATGAAATTGAACAAACAGCAATCTCCATAGACAAACATTGGCAGTAGAATGGCCTTACTGAAGAGCTCAAGTCTTTCCAACAAGTCAGTTCGTCAAATGTGACCAACCGCCTCGATTCGGTCTTATGTAGCAAAATTTGAAATTGTGTTCTTTACATTGGATAAAAGTAGAGACTCAGAGATAGAAAATGGTATATCATACACTGCAGTTGAGGAACAATGGGAAAGTAATTCTGTTTTGAAAGTTGATAAACTTGTAACCCCACTTTTGAGAATGGCCGTACAATCGATGGCCATAATCACCCCCAGACACACCTGCTAATTTGATGGGTCATGTAATAATCCGTCCAAAGTAGAGTCTTTGGTTTAGTCTTTGGCAATCCTCTACTTGTGCCCGAGGACTTTGCTTAATCATCACGCACACTTAAACACATGCACAAACACACACACAAACACACAGTGGGCATCTGGGATGTAATGAAAACACTGCACCTCTGGAACACGCAAGAAAACAATTACGCCCGCTTACGCAGGAAAAGACAGAAGAGTACTTACAATCTTCTTATCTCTCTCCCCGTCTCCCTCTATCCTCTCTCTCTGTCTGAGCCCATGTAGCTGTGTGACGGTGGAAACCAGAGACAGATCCATTACACACTCAGTTATTGACGTGTGTGTGTGTGTGTGTGTGTGTGTGTGTGTGTGTGTGTGTGTGTGTGTGTGTGTGTGTGTGTGCGTGTGTGGAGAAAGATGTGATGGAGAAAAATAGAAAGTATACTGTGTGTGTAGATGTGTGTAAGTTGGAGGTGATGGTGGGGGGAATTCATATACATGATCTATCTAACTGTATTATGGGGTTTCCTGTCCATTACGGTGGGGATGATCTACTAACCCTGTCTATCTACATCCGTCTGCCTCCGAAATTGAGCAATACCTTCCTTCCTCTCATACAAGACTGGATTTCATCTCCATCCATTATGGATTCCATTCAGTCACCAGTAGTATACACACTTTTCCTCCCTTTAACCAATTACAGTCACCAAGGTTCTCCATAGGTTGACTTTGCTAGTAGTCAGATCAAACCACCACCGACTTCATGAAGAGTGTAACGATCCCGGCTGTCTGAGTCGGGTCCTGTTCGTAATCTCCAGTTTCCCGAGGGTTCGGGAACGCTCCGGGGAGCGCTCTGGTTTCCGCACCTGCTTCCCATTTAGCAATCTGCACACCTGGGCCTAATCAGCACCTTTCTTAGGCTCTGGCCCAACATCCAGTTCCTGCCGGATCGTTAGCCATGAACAGTAGGTGTATCTGCGTATCAGTTTTGAGTGCTAGCGTGAGTTTTGGTTGTTTTGTACTTTGTCAAGTTTTTGTGTCCTTACCTCAGTTTTTGTTCCACCTGCAGTCACACGTCCGGAACCTTCACCCCACCTCTGCCTGATGGTCGGCGGCTGCCGAGCCATCACTGGACCAAGTACTGCACCCCCAACTACTCACCCACGCCGTCCGCTCTGTCCCTGGATTATTCTGCACCTTTTGTTATCTGAATAAACCCTCACTTTCGTTCAACTCTCCTTGTCCTGGTCTGCTTCTGGGTTCTGGCTGAGGGAACTGTGACAGAACGATCCGGCCAATTATGAACCCAGCGGACCTGGACTCCGTTCAGCCATGCCATTACCCAGCAGGAGAAGATGTTGGGCCATCATAGCACGGTACTACAGGAGATCGCGTTGTCAGTTCGGAACCTTTCTACCGGCCTGATGGAGGTCCAGAACCAACGCCAGTGTCCGGTGGAGGACCCACTACCGGTTCCACCCATCTCGCCTGCCGCTTCTGAAGTGGTGTCCCTCCGTGAGCCCAAGGTTCCGACGCCGGAGAAGTATGAGAGGGGGATCTGGGAAGATGCCGTTCCTTCCTTATGCAGTGTGGATTAGTGTTCGATCTACAGCCCTACTCTTATGCCACTGACAAGGCTAGGATAGCCTTTTTTGATTGAGTTGCTGCGTGGTCGAGCGCTGGAGTGGGCTTCAGCCGTTTGGGAACGACAGGATCCCTGCATGGCTTCATACCAGGGGGTTCACGGCCGAGATGAGGAAGCTCTTCGACCATTCCGTCCGAGGGAGGGACGCAGCTAGGCGTCTGTTTTCTCTTCACCAAGGAACTCGCAGCGTGGCCGACTTCGTGATCGAGTTCAAGACGTTGGCTGTGGAGAGTGGGTGGAACGAGGAGTCTTTGCAAGCGGCCTTTTACCAGGGCCTGTCGGAGCAGCTCAAGGATGAGTTGATCTCCTATCCGGAGCCTAGTGACCTGGACAGCTTGGTAGCCTTGTCTATTCGGGTGGATAATCGAGTCCGAGAGCGAAGGAGGGAGAAGCAATGGGGTCCGTCCAATCGATCAGCTTCTCAGTTCCCAGTCGGGTCGGATGGTGGACCAGAACCCGTCGATCATTCTCACCACTAAGGATTAGTGGAGAGGACCTCTCTCCCGATTCTGAACCCATGCAAGTGGGGGCGGCACGGGTTAACCAAGGAGGAGCGTCAACATAGACGTAAGACCAACTGCTGCCTCTACTGTGGTCGCTCGGGACATTACATCTCCACTTGTTCCCGGCGGTCGTCAAACTGCCCGGCTCGCTAAAGTTGGGAGGACTTTTAGCGAGCCAGTTTCAACCTCTCAGTACCTCTGTCAGACCCCGCTTCCCGGCTACCCTTGTGAACAGGAATCAGAGCTTAGCGCTTAACGCTTTTATCGATTCAGGTGCCGATGGAAGCTTTCCGATGCCGAGTTGGTGGAACAGCTGGGGCTTTCCAAGGAGCAATTGCCGGAAGCCATTGAAGCGACCACTCTGAACGGCAGTAGTCTGGCACGTATCACGATGAGGACTGAACCGGTTAAGATGCGGTTGTCGGGAATCATTCTGAGATGATTTCATTTTTCATTCTGCCGTCTTCCCATGTTCCTCTGGTTCTTGGATACCCCTGGCTGAAGGAACACAATCCCACGTTCGATTGGGTGACGGGCAAGGTAACGAGTTGGAGCCTTGATTGTCATGCTAACTGTCTCAAGACTGCCTGCCCCCATTCGGTTCCCAGTCAGGTGATTGAGGCTAAACCCCCAGATTTGTCCCTGGTTCCCGAGACATATCACGATTTGGGGGAAGTTTTCAGTAAGCAGAAGGCTCTGTCACTTCCTCCCCACCGACCATATGATTGTGCCATCAACCTGGTTCCTGGAGCTGTCTACCCCAAGGGAAGGTTATACAGTATCTCCCGACCTGAACGTGAGGCGTTGGAGACCTACATCAAGGAGTCCCTAGCTGCTGGTCTCGTTCGTCCCTCGTCATCACCCCTGGGGGCAGGTTTCTTCTTTGTGGGAAAGAAGGATGGCTCTCTTCGACCGTGTATTGACTATCGGGGGTTGAATGACATCACGGTCAAAAACAAGTATCCCCTGCCCTTGATGAGTTCTGCCTTCGACTCCTTACAGGGTGCTACGGTGTTCACCAAGCTAGACCTACGCAATGCGTATCACCTGGTCCGGATCAGAGAGGGGGACGAGTGGTTGACGGGTTTCAATACACCGATGGGTCACTTCGAGTATCAGGTGATGCCGTTTGGACTGACCAATGCTCCAGCGGTGTTCCAGAGTATGGTGAACGACGTCCTGAGAGATATGATCGGTCTCTTCGTGTTTGTTTACCTGGATGACATTCTGATCTTCTCGAAGGAACCTTCCGACCACGTCCAGCATGTCCGGCAGGTTCTGCAGCGATTGTTGGAGAATCGCCTGTTCGTGAAGGCCGAGAAGTGCGAGTTTCACGCCCACACTACATCCTTTCTCGGGTACATCATCTCCAGGGGTGAGATTAGGATGGATCAGGAGAAGGTTAGAGCGGTTCTGGAATGGGCCCAGCCCGGTACGAGATTGCAACTCCAGAGATTTTTGGGGTTTGCGAATTTCTACCGCAGATTCATCCGGGATTACAGCCGTGTGGCCGCTCCACTAACTGCCTTGACTTCCAGCATCAGGACCTTCAAGTGGAATCCGGAGGCGGATCGAGCGTTTCTGGATTTGAAGAGGCGATTCACCAACGCACCGATTCTCTCTCAACCGGACACGGCCCGTCAGTTCGTCGTTGAAGTGGACGCTTCTGATGTGGGAGTTGGCACCATCCTGTCGCAGCGATGCTCCACGGACAGTAAACTCCATCCCTGCGCCTACTACTCTCGTCGCCTTTCGCCTGCGGAGAGGAATTACGATGTGGGTAACCGGGAGCTTCTCGCGGTGAAACTTGCCTTGGAGGAGTGGCGCCACTGGTTGGAGGGGGCGGAGCAACCGTTTATTGTCTGGACTGACCACAAGAATCTTGCTTACGTGCAATCGGCTAAACGTCTCAACTCCCGTCAGGCCAGGTGGGCGTTGTTTTTCGGACGATTCAAGTTTGTCCTGACGTTCCGACCTGGATCTAAGAACGGCAAGGCGGACGCCTTGTCCCGGATGTTCTCCAAGACGGAGGAGAGTGGGTCCAAGACCGAGACAATTCTCCCCCGGAACTGCGTCGTGGGAGCAGTTATGTGGAAGATTGAGGAGGAGGTGATGGCGGCCCTTCGGACGCAGCCCGGTCCCGGTAACGGTCCACCCGGTCGGTTGTTTGTGCCTGAGTCGGTTCGTCCTGCTGTCCTCAAATGGTCCCACGCCAGCAAGATGGCTTGTCACCCTGGCGTGGCTCGGACGATGGCGTTTCTGCGCAGACGTTTTGGTGGCCTGCCATGGCCGAGGATACTCGGGGTTTTGTTGCTGCCTGTCCAGTGTGTGCGCAGAATAAGAGTACCAATCGGCCCAGCTCTGGACTACTTCACCCCTTCCTATTCCCCGCGACCATGGTCGCATCTGGCCCTGGACTTTGTCACTGGGTTGCCCGCTTCTGAGGGGAACACGGTCGTTCTGACTACTCGTGGACAGATTCAGCAAGTTCGCCCACTTTGTGCCTATTGCCAAGCTTCCCTCTGCCTCGGAGACGTCCGAGATCCTGGTCAGGAGGTTTTCAGGGTCCACGGTTTGCCCAGTGATACTCGTTTCCGACCGTGGTCCTCAGTTTACCTCTGCTGTCTGGAAGTCCTTCTGTTTGGCCATTGGAGCTACAGTCAGTCTCACATCTGGTTTTCACCCCCAATCCAATGGTCAGGCGGAGAGAGCCAACCAGAAGATGGAATCCACGCTACGCTGTCTGGTCTCTTCCAACCCCACCTCCTGGGCCTCTCAGTTGCCTTGGGTTGAGTATGCCCACAATACTCTCCCTACATCTGCCACTGGGATGTCTCCCTTCCAGTGCCTGTATGGCTACCAACCTCCCCTGTTCCCTTCTCAGGAGAAGGAGCTCTCTGTGCCTTCTGTTCAGGCCCATATTCGTCGTTGCCACCGGACCTGGCATCGGGCCAGAAAGGCACTCCTTAGAGGTTCGGACCGGTATCAGCTCCAGGCGAATCGTCGCCGGACCCCCGCTCCCACCTATACCATCGGAGATAGGGTTTGGTTGGCCACACGGGATCTTCCGTTACGGACTGAGTCTAGGAAGTTGTTACCGAAGTTTATTGGTCCGTTTGTGGTGGAGAAGGTGATCAATCCAGTGGCAGTTCGACTCAAACTCCCGAGGACGCTCAGAGTCCATCCCACCTTTCATGTCTCCTGCCTCAAGCCTGTCTTCCTCAGTCCTCTGTTGCCTCCTCCGCCTCCTCCTCCTCCTCCTCGGATGATCGGAGGGGTCCTGCCTACACGGTGCGTCGCATTATGGATTCCAGACGGCGGGGCCGGGGTTTCAGTATCTCGTGGACTGGGAGGGGTATGGTCCTGAAGAGAGGAGTTGGATTCCACGGCGACAGGTCCTAGATGCGGATCTCATCAGGGACTTTTACCGCCTCCATCCTGGCGCTCCGGGAGTCCGCCCGGTGGCGTCTCGTCGGAGGGGGTACTGTAACGATCCCGGCTGTCTGAGTCGGGTCCTGTTCGTAATCTCCAGTTTCCCGAGGGTTCGGGAACGCTCCGGGAGCGCTCTGGTTTCCGCACCTGCTTCCCATTTAGCAATCTGCACACCTGGGCCTAATCAGCACCTTTCTTAGGCTCTGGCCCAACATCCAGTTCCTGCCGGATCGTTAGCCATGAACAGTAGGTGTATCTGCGTATCAGTTTTGAGTGCTAGCGTGAGTTTTGGTTGTTTTGTACTTTGTCAAGTTTTTGTGTCCTTACCTCCGTTTTTGTTCCACCTGCAGTCACACGTCCGGAACCTTCACCCCACCTCTGCCTGATGGTCGGCGGCTGCCGAGCCATCACTGGACCAAGTACTGCACCCCCAACTACTCACCCACGCCGTCCGCTCTGTCCCTGGATTATTCTGCACCTTTTTGTTATCTGAATAAACCCTCACTTTCGTTCAACTCTCCTTGTCCTGGTCTGCTTCTGGGTTCTGGCTGAGGGAACTGTGACAAAGAGGTAGCATAGAGTTCTGTAAACAAAGACACTGGCAGAACTATGGCAGGTGTGTTCCAACCCTACTTATGTATTCTTAGTGTTCCAACCCTCCTCATGTATTCTTGGTGTTCCAACCCTCCTCATGTCTTCTTAGTGTTCCAACCCTCCTCATGTCTTCTTAGTGCTCCAACTCTCCTCACGTCTTCTTAGTGTTCCAACCCTCCTCATGTCTTCTTAGTGCTCCAACCCTCCTCATGTCTTCTTAGTGCTCCAACCCTCCTCATGTCTTCTTAGTGTTTCAACTCTCCTCATGTCTTCTTAGTGTTCCAACCCTCCTCATGTCTTGTTAGTGTTCCAACCTCCACTGACATGCACTACTACTGAAAGGTTTGACTCAACAATAACCATGACTGAATCAATCGATCTAGCCTCCGGACTTTGGGATGTTTGGATGTTTGGCGTATTCCATCTTAGGCTACAGCGATTTCGAACGTCAATATGTCCAGAAAGACAGAGAGAATAGCTGATATTACTGAGGGCTTTGGTGGTTTCCAACAGTAAAGCCCTCTGACTATACAGACTGCAGTACAAGGCCCTGACTTACCAGGGTGACAGAGACCCTGGGAGCTGGGACTAACCTTGATATTAACTGGGGTAAAATAAATTTGATTCGGCTTTAACTGTTAGCTCTTAAGTTCTTAACTTCAAACGTACAAACTGCAGGTAAACATTCAGTGTAGTGTGATGTAAGGGTAGGGTATAGTGTGCAGTAGGTGTGAAGGGGAAAAGGAAGAAGGGGAAGAAGAATAAGAGGAAGAGAAAGAAAGAAAAAGAGGAGGAAAAGGAAAAGGGGTAGAAAGAGGGGAGGGGGATGAAAAGTAAGAGGTGGAGATAGATGAAGAGAAAGAGAGGGAGAACGGAGAGGATTTCTAGGGCATCAGCTACAATACACCGTGGAGGGTAGAACAGAGTGTAGGGCTGGTGGGGGGTGTACAGACAGAGAAAGACAGATCGTGAGGCAAAAGGTGTTTCTTTAAAACACAATTTTCCTACTCTCTCCCTCTTTCAAAGGCAGCACATTGTGTTCATAAATAAGTCAGGAGGCAACAGGGGTGCCAAGAGGACCGCACTCAGCATGCAGTCACACATACTGATAAACACACACACACACGCACACACACACACACACACTAGGGATGTGCACAGTTATTCGAATATCCGAATGGACCTTAGTATTATAATGTGAAAAATGATAAGCCTATTTTAATAACACTGAAAAGGCTTTTTCTAAATTAAATTATAATGTCCACGTGGCATTGTTACATACAGTGGTGATGCGTCACCTGGGCATATCCAGGAGATTTGCATGCAATTCTGTTATTTAATGTCACAACAATATAGCATATCAGTTAGCAAACAATTTGATTTTATAAAAAAAAATTGCTTGATCTAATAAAGCTTTCCCATCGTATTGTTGCTTTGGTCAAATTTTGTTGAGTAACGCAGCAGCTCCAAAATGCAGCTGTTTCAGCCACGCTCAGTGCTTTCTGTGGTGGAGGGTCAGACAGAGAAAGTACAAAGTGTAAGTGTCGTTGATCTTCTATGGTTGCGAGGGATTGGCTCAGGGTGCTGTCACTCATGGGACACTAGGTCAACGCACTACCTGCTGGGAGAGCTAGCCAGCAAAAGGCCCTCTTCGGTGCTCTATTGATTTACAGTAGAAGTGCCCACCGAAGAAAGCTCATTGTCATTGGCCACAGATAAATCAACATCTTAATGTCTGGTAACTTTGATTCGACTGATGTGTCAACTTCATAGCTAGCTAGTTGTTTACCCGCACTGTTACCATGTCTTCAAGCTAGGTAGCTTAGCTAGCTGAAACATGTCGACAAGCTTAGCTATCTCCTAGCAAATAATTGTCAAACTTAGTGTTATGACGAGATAAAACGTCTTGGTGCTCATAAGTCACCTAAACTTTTAAATATGGCCATCCATTAAAATAAAGCAAGCTGGAAAAGAAGATTCAAGTCGAGTGGTTGGTGGTGGACCATGGAACAGTGGCTAACATCTGTTTTGAGGTAGGCTAGCTATAATATCCTATACACTGAGTGTACAAAACATTAGGACGTGCACAGTGCGTCCCATAAAAAGACTGGTAGCCGACCTGTAGCCTTCACATGTGTAGCTTGTGGTTTATGTTGGCCAATCAAAGCAGCAAAGAGGTTCAATGTAAGTGGAGTGAGAGTTCACTAATGCAATGCGAGATTTAATACAATTCTGGAATTAAAATTTAGCGAAATGAGAAAGAGTAGGCTACAACGAGCAACCAACAGGTAGGTTGTTGTTTTATCTGAATGGGGTTGGGGAGAAAGCGCAGCATGTGGCCTCAATTAGCCTAGCTAGCTATAGCTGGCTAGCTTAGCTTAGCTAGCTAACTAGCTTCTCTAGGCTACTCCAGTCAATGCAGGCAGCTGTTATATGGGGTGATAAATAACATTGTGGCTGCTGCAAGTTAGCTAGCTAGTCTCTATCTCTCCCTCCGTTTGCTCGCTCCCATCTCTCTCTCGGCCCGTTCCTCTGCAGCTGCAACAATAGAGTGTCAGCCTCTAAACACATGCAACAGGTGGTCAAACGAGTGATGCTGTTCAAACACACATACACACCCGTATTAACGTACATTCACACTTACATTAACACACACAACAGGTGGGCAACTGTAGATACTACATACAAAAACACACATAGCATGTAGGATAATGCAAAGGAGCACTAATATTCAATACACATCCAGTACACACATAACTGCCACACACCCCATCCACACAGGGATGAAAGACACTGTAGGAAGACTATAATTGTTGCCATGTAAACTGACTGAAATTTTATAGAAGATTTTATATAGTCTTAATAAATTGTTGTTTTAGTTAATTGATCCATGTTTCTTGCAGGTAAAGTATATCCAATTAAACTATCACAGCATATAAGGATCACTTGTAAACAATAACACAGGTTTCACTTCATAGTCTAGTCTAATCCTTCTATAAGCACCTTAGTCTAGTCACCATAGTCTAGTCTAATCCTTCTATATGCATCCATATGATTACTTCAGCTGTAATCCCCAATTACATCAGAAATGAAAGAAGAAGTAATCTGAGGTAAGGGAGCTCCATCTGCCATCCATTGTTGTGTCGGTAGAATTTTGAAAAACACTACCCATAATGCTCTGCTCTGTAGAGCATATCCGCTGATTCAGTTTTGAAGCTGAACTAAACATCGCCAAACGTCGTCTGTAGGGGAACGATGACAGAGGCTAGTCATCTGGGTTCACACAGCAAGCCAAGCTACTGGCGTTTGAAAAAGTGTCCCTCTCGCCACCAAAAGGGACTTGGGGAGCTCTGTGAAAAGTTCAGCCATCTTATCTCTGGTTACCATCTCTCCCCGAACATTGATCTGACAGCTGCTGCTAAGGCCTAGAATCAAGTATGCTTCCTCCTTCCTTTATTGTCACCAGTGAGAATTTCCTAACGTGCCTCAGTGCACATTGACGCTCACAGAGCAACAGAGCACCAGAACACTTGTCTTCTCCAGCCTGCTGTGGGATCAATAGCCCTTTCATCCCGTCTATATGTGGCCCTGATAACTGTCTAGGAAACCCAGGGATAATGACAGGCAAAATACTCAAACTTGGTTCTGTTTTTTTATATCAATCATGACTGAGTTTGGATTTTCTCTATCGGGTTTAAGCGTTATGAGACACCATCGGCGTATCTTCACGGAAGGATTGAGTCATTCATAGCAGATCCCTAATGCCTAAGACGGTACACACTCTTTTCACGCCATTTCTCCCAGTGGGCAGTGCTATATGTCATGGTGGGTGTGTGTTTCAAAGTGGAAGGACTGTCAGAGAACCCTCCGCCTGGGAACTCATTCATAAATTAAGCTATGGTGGGTTTGTACTTTATAGTTTACAATTGCACTTTCATATTAGTTTCACATTTTGTTTTACTTGAACTAATGATAGCTAGCTACTAATTGGCTCTACCAGTTTTCCCAAAAGTGAATGATGTGTAACGTCAAGTTTTGCTTGCCAACCAACAATGTCAATGCCGCTATCAAGCCAATCTACTAAGCTCACCTGAATGAAATATGCTGAACAAAAATATAAATGCAACATGCAACAATTTAAACGATTTTACTGAGTTACAGTTCATATAAGGAAATCAGTCAATTTAATTAAATGTATGTGTAATGATGTCAACATGACAATTGCACGCTCCCTCAAAACTTCAGACATCTGTGGCATTGTGTTGTGTGACAAAACTGCACATTTTAGAGTGCCCTTTTATTGTCGCCAGCACAAGGTGCACCTGTGTAATGATCATGCTGTTTTATCAGCTTCTTGATATGCCACACCTGTCAGGTGATTGGATTATCTTGGCAAAGGAGAAATGCTCACTAACAGGGATGTAAACACATTTTAGAGAAATAAGCTTTTTGTGTGTTTGGAACATTTCTGGGATCTTTTATTTCAGCTCATGAAACATGGGACCAACACTTTACATGTTTGCATTCATATTTTTGTTCAGTATATACGAAACTGATCGTGACTAGATTAAATCTAATTTCACTGCGATTGGTTAGTCAACATGCAATTATACCTGTATAAAGGCAATCACTGAGATTCATTATTTGTGTTGCTGGCTTTATTAAAAACGGTTCATCTGACGGATTATGGATGTCCTTGGTCCCATTTATTCTGTTTGAGAGCCTACACACGAGGCCAACTTATCCTGGAGGCATGCTTACACACCCAGTCTCATTACTTTGTGTGAATGATACCTCTTAACTTTAAACAACGTGAAATTTGAAAACAAAATAATTTGTTTAGCTTCTTTCTATTCTGTGGCTGCATGAAATAGCAAACATAACGTGAATTCAGCGATCACATTTGATTACTTCATCTTTGTGGCTCCCTGATGAAACAGTGACATCCATTACTGTAGTTAGATTTAGCCAACCAGTCCTCTATGGCTTAATGGTGTATTGAATAGATTCCACAATCTGGACATGAGCGAGTGCTGGCTTGTTCTCGACACTTTGTGCACCCATCTGAAATGTATGTCCACCATGACATATAGCACTGCCCACTGGGCGAAACGGCGTGAAATAAGTGTGTCCCGTCTCAGGCATTAGGGATCTGCTATGAATGACTCAATCCTTCCATGAAGATACGCCGATGGTGTCTCATAACACAGAGGGAAAAAAGGGAAAAAAACTCTAGACCACCTTTACTCCACACACAGAGACGCATACAAAGCTCTCCCTCGCCCTCCATTTGGCAAATCTGACCATAACTCTATCCTCCTGATTCCTGCTTATAAGCAAAAACTGAAGCAGGAAGCACCAGTGATTCGGTTAATAAAAAAGTGGTCAGATGACGCAGATGCCAAGCTACAGGACTGTTTTGCTAGCACAGACTGGAACATGTTCCGGGATTCTTCAGACAGCATTGAGGAGTACACCACATCAGTCACTGGCTTCATCAATAAGTGCATCGATGATGTCGTCCCCCACAGTGACCGTACGTACATACCCCAACCAGAAGCCATGGATTACAGGCAACATCCGCACTGAGCTAAAGGGTAGAGCTGCCGCTTTCAAGGAACGGGACTCTAACCCGGAAGCTTATAAGAAATCCCGCTATGACCTCCGACGAACCATCAAACAGGCAAAGAGTCAATACAGGTCTAAGATTGAATCATACTACACTGGCTCTGACGCTCGTCGGATGTGGCAGGGCTTGAAAACTATTACAGACTACAAAGGGAAGCACAGCCGCGAGCTGCCCAGTGACACAAGCCTACCAGACGAAGCTAAACCACTTCTATGCTCGCTTCGAGGCAAGCAACACTGAAGCATGCATGAGAGCACCAGCTGTTCCGGACGACTATGTGATCACGCTCTCCGTAGCCGATGTGAGTAAGACTTTTAAGCAAGTCAACATTCACAAGGCCGCTGGGCCAGACGGATTACCAGGGCGTGTACTCCGAGCATGTGCTGACCAACTGGCAAGTGTCTTCACTGACATTTTCAACATGTCCCTGACCGAGTCTGTAATACCAACATGTTTCAAGCAGACCACCATAGTCCCCGTGCCCAAGAACTCTAAGATAACCTGCCTAAATGACTACCGACCCGTGGCACTGACGTCTGTAGCCATGAAGTGCTTTGAAAGACTGGTCATGGCTCACATCAACAGCATAATCCCAGAAACCCTAGACCCACTCCAATTTGCATACCGCCCCAACAGATCCACAGATGATGCAATCTCTATCGCACTCCACACTGCCCTTTCCCACCTGGACAAGAGGAACACCTACGTGAGAATGCTATTCATTGACTACAGCTCAGCATTCAACACCATAGTGCCCTCTAAGCTCATCACTAAGCTAAGGATCCTGGGACTAAACACCTCCCTCTGCAACTGGATCCTGGACTTCCTGACGGGCCGCCCCCAGGTGGTAAGGGTAGGTAACAACACATCTGCCACACTGATCCTCAACACGGGGGCCCCTCAGGGGTGCGTGCTCAGTCCCCTCCTGTACTCTCTGTTCACCCATGACTGCATGGCCAGGCACGACTCCAACACCATCATTAAGTTTGCCGACGACACAACAGTGGTAGGCCTGATCACCGACAACGATGAGACAGCCTATAGGGAGGAGGTCAGAGATCTGGCCGTGTGGTGCCAGGACAACAACCTCTCCCTCAACGTGACCAAGACAAAGGAGATGATTGTGGACTACAGGAAAAAAAAGAGGACTGAGCACGCCCCCATTCTCATCGACGGGGCTGTAGTGGAACAGGTTGAGAGCTTCAAGTTCCTTGGTGTCCACATCACCAACGAACTATCATGGTCCAAGCACACCAAGACAGTCGTGAAGAGGGCACGACAAAGCCTATTCCCCCTCAGGAGACTAAAAAGATTTGGCATGGGTCCTCAGATCCTCAAAAAAATTCTACAGCTGCACCATCGAGAGCATCCTGACTGGTTGCATCACCGCCTGGTATGGCAACTGCTTGGCCTCTGACCGCAAGGCACTACAGAGGGTAGTGCGTACGGCCCAGTACATCACTGGGGCAAAGCTCCCTGCCATCCAAGACCTCTATACCAGGCGGTGTCAGAGGAAGGCCCTCAAAATTGTCAAAGACTCCAGCCACCCTAGTCATAGACTGTTCTCTCTGCTACCGCACGGCAAGCGGTACCGGAGTGCCAAGTCTAGGTCCAAAAGACTTCTCAACAGCTTCTACCCACAAGCCATAAGACTCCTGAACAGCTAATCATGGCTACCCGGACTATTTGCACTGCCCCCCCCACCCCATCCTTTTTACGCTGCTGCTACTCTGTTAAGTATTTATGCATAGTCACTTTAACTCTACCCACATGTACATATTACCTCAACTACCTCAACTAGCCGGTGCCCCCGCACATTGACTCTGCACCGTTACCCCCCTGTATATATAGCCTCCCTACTGTCACTTTATTTTACTTCTGCTCTTTGTTTTTCTCAACACTTTTTTTTTTTGTTGTTGTTTTATTCTTACTTTTTTTGTTTAAAATAAACGCACTGTTGGTTAAGGGCTGTAAGTAAGCATTTCACTGTAATGTCTGCACTTGTTGTATTCGGCGCATGTGACCAATAAAATTTGATTTGATTTGATAACACATATCCCCAGTAGAGAAAATCCAAACTCCAAGTCATGATTGATATAAAAAAACAGAACCAAGTTTGAGTATTTTGGCTGTCAGAGTGGGTCCCTGCCTGAGACTGTCTCAGTGTATCTGAAAAAGATGTGAATTAGTCTCTGGTTAGGTTAGGTGCAGGAGGGGCATGGAAATTAATTGGCCTTCACAGACAGACGCAGGCCCTCATAGATTTCCTGGAGTTATTCCTGACCATGTGACCTGACCAGTAAAACCTCTGGGCCTTAGTAATGAAACTAGGGTCATGTCTATAT
The DNA here is from genome assembly GCF_020615455.1 of Coregonus clupeaformis. Taxonomy (NCBI): domain Eukaryota; kingdom Metazoa; phylum Chordata; class Actinopteri; order Salmoniformes; family Salmonidae; genus Coregonus; species Coregonus clupeaformis. Next base: position 286,674 of record NC_059199.1, on the reverse strand, counting down.
GGGGTACAACTTTTGTCAAATTGACTTCAAAAGTATATATTTTTTGCATTTTAGTTAACCCTAACTCTAACCATTTTCCTAACCTTAACCTAATTCTCCTAACCTGCTACTTTATTTCTCCTAACCAGCTGCGTACGTTCTCCTAACCTGCTACGAAAAGTCAATTATCCCATCTAGACAACCTGAAACTACGCCCTGTGTTTGTCCTAAACAGGTCATGTGATGAGGACAAAATCCTAGCCCTACTCACAGGCCAACTGAAGTCATGTCAGTAACAGACCATCACTATAGTGACATACAGTGGGGAAAAAAAGTATTTAGTCAGCCACCAATTGTGCAAGTTCTCCCACTTAAAAAGATGAGAGAGGCCTGTAATTTTCATCATAGGTACACGTCAACTATGACAGACAAATTGAGAAAAAAATATCCAGAAAATCACATTGTAGGATTTTTAATGAATTTATTTGCAAATTATGGTGGAAAATAAGTATTTGGTCACCTACAAACAAGCAAGATTTCTGGCTCTCACAGACCTGTAACTTCTGCTTTAAGAGGCTCCTCTGTCCTCCACTCGTTACCTATATTAATGGCACCTGTTTGAACTTGTTATCAGTATAAAAGACACCTGTCCACAACCTCAAACAGTCACACTCCAAACTCCACTATGGCCAAGACCAAAGAGCTGTCAAAGGACACCAGAAACAAAATTGTAGACCTGCACCAGGCTGGGAAGACTGAATCTGCAATAGGTAAGCAGCTTGGTTTGAAGAAATCAACTGTGGGAGCAATTATTAGGAAATGGAAGACATACAAGACCACTGATAATCTCCCTCGATCTGGGGCTCCACCCAAGATCTCACCCCGTGGGGTCAAAATGATCACAAGAACGGTGAGCAAAAATCCCAGAACCACACGGGGGGACCTAGTGAACGACCTGCAGAGAGCTGGGACCAAAGTAACAAAGCCTACCATCAGTAACACACTACGCCGCCAGGGACTCAAATCCTGCAGTGCAAGACGTGTTCCCCTGCTTAAGCCAGTACATGTCCAGGCCCGTCTGAAGTTTGCTAGAGTGCATTTGGATGATCCAGAAGAGGATTGGGAGAATGTCATATGGTCAGATGAAACCAAAATAGAACGTTTTGGTAAAAACTCAACTCGTCGTGTTTGGAGGACAAAGAATGCTGAGTTGCATCCAAAGAACACCATACCTACTGTGAAGCATGGGGGTGGAAACATCATGCTTTGGGGCTGTTTTTCTGCAAAAGGGACCAGGACGACTGATCCGTGTAAAGAAAAGAATTAATGGGGCCATGTATCGTGAGATTTTGAGTGAAAACCTCCTTCCATCAGCAAGGGCATTGAAGATGAAACGTGGCTGGGTCTTTCAGCATGACAATGATCCCAAACACACCGCCCGGGCAACGAAGGAGTGGCTTCGTAAGAAGCATTTCAAGGTCCTGGAGTGGCCTAGCCAGTCTCCAGATCTCAACCCCATAGAAAATCTTTGGAGGGAGTTGAAAGTCCGTGTTGCCCAGCAACAGCCCCAAAACATCACTGCTCTAGAGGAGATCTGCATGGAGGAATGGGCCAAAATACCAGCAAAAGTGTGTGAAAACCTTGTGAAGACTTACAGAAAACGTTTGACCTGTGTCATTGCCAACAAAGGGTATATAACAAAGTATTGAGAAACTTTTGTTATTGACCAAATACTTATTTTCCACCATAATTTGCAAATAAATTCATTAAAAATCCTACAATGTGATTTTCTGGAAAAAAAAATCTCATTTTGTCTGTCATAGTTGACGTGTACCTATGATGACAATTACAGGCCTCTCTCATCTTTTTAAGTGGGAGAACTTGCACAATTGGTGGCTGACTAAATACTTTTTTTCCCCACTGTACTTTGATTGACAGGTGGTCTAAGGTAGCAGTTCTGACAGGGCCTGCTCTATTGGCTGCCCCATCTATTCATTAATTGATTGATTTGGGGGGCAGGCATGTCACTGTCGCCTGCCTGGGGGAAAATGCTGACTCCAGTTTAGCCGTGCATTTGCTTCCATCTCAGGCCCCAACCATATCGATTCTTCTTGTTTGGCCTCAGATTTAAAAAGAATGCCACACACACACACAGTCCAACAGCCAGCGTTCAATGCTGGGAAAAACAAACATCAATTAATATGAAATAAACATCCTATCTCAGCCTTTCCCTCCTAGTGTTTCAGAACCCGTCTACAGCATTCACTCTGGTACTCCTAACAAGAATTTGCATCATATTAGCGTCCTATAATGATTATCTTTAAAAATGTGTCAAATAATAAGCCATTTTAGCAGACGCTTTTATCCAAGGCGACTTACAGTCATGTGCGCATACATCTTTACGTATGGGTGGTCCCGGGGATCGAACCCACTACCCTGGCGTTACAAGCGCCATGCTCTATCAATTGAGCTACAGAGGACCACAAATCTCAACCATATATGGTCGATGGGATTACGCTCTCCACTGATGCCATCTTGATAGTAATTTCACTGACGGGCTAGGGGTCATGTGATTAATTATCTTCTTAAATGTCAGACGGATGACAATTGGACTGTCGACAGTTACCAAGTCTAACAAGCAAATACCTTCTGTATCCACCAGAACTCATTATTAGTGTCATGGAAGCTTTCCTATGAACAAGAAAACATCCAGTAAATGTGGGGTCTGTTCTAAACTTCTAGCACAAAGTACATTATTTGATTGACATTTCATACATCATAAAAGGATAATGTTACTTGGCATATCCTCAAGTATGAGTTATCAATTGTCATTCTGATAGCACTGCTAGCTTTTGCAGTTGTTGCCAACGGTCATTATATTTACCAATAGGCTGTTCAACAAGTCATACAAGTTGCTGCAAAGCATATGCAGAGAACCTGGGAACCGCACACTCGCTCTTTGAGTAAAGGTGTCTTGCCAAGGACACAAATAGACTTATTAGACTTTTAATTAGCCTTCGTCTCTTCTCTCCATCTGCGTATAGAAGCATCTGGGCAAAAACAACAGACAGGAGACACGGCAAACCCCAATTTGGCCCATTAGGGGTTTGATAAATGTCCGCTGCCGGAACGCCGGCAACAAGGAAGCGGGAACATCAGAGGAACACAGCCCCTCTCCATCATCTTAAACGTTCAAAAGAGACGTTCAGTCCGCAATTAAACAGAGGCATTACAGACTGCATGCAACCCGGGTGTGACGAGTACTCAGGATACGAAGAGGCAGCACCGGGAGACAGCATCCGCCAGAGGACCAGGAACCACCGGCCTGAGGAGAGACATATAAAAAGTGGGAGAGACACGGTAGTGAGGGGGAAGGAGCAGCCGGTACGATACCTCATTTATCCCCTGGAGGACCTTATACGGCCCCACAAACCGGGGGCTCAGGTTCTTCCAGGGCAGGTGGAGAGGGAGGTTTTTAGTGGACAGCCAGACACGATCACCAGGCTGGAATACGGGGGCCTCACTGCGGTGGCGGTCGGCTTGATCCTTCTGCCGACAAATGGCCCTCTGAAGATGGGCGGGGTCCCAGACCTGTCCGGCACTGCGGAACCACTCGTCAACAGCGGGCGCATCGGTCTGGCTGGGTGTCCAAGGGGCCAGGGCTGACTGGTACCCCAGGACGCACTGGAAGGGAGTGAGCCCCGTGGAGGAGTGAACGAGGGAGTTCTGGGCATATTCTTCCCAGGGAAGAAACCTCGCCCACTCCCCCTGTCGGTCCTGACAGTGGCAACAAAGAAACCTCCCCAGCTCCTGGTTCATGCGCTCCACCTGCCCATTTGACTGACACCTATACCCGGAAGTGAGGCTGGCCATGGCCCCGATCTTCTCCAGGAAAGCCTTCCAAACTCGGGAGGTGAATTGGGGGCCACGGTCCGAGACGATGTCCTCCGGAAGTCCATAATGCTGGAAGACCTGTTGGAACAGGACCTCAGCGACCTGGAGAGCGGAAGGAAGACCAGTTAGAGGCAAAAAATTGCATGATTTGGAGAACTGATCTACGACCACCAGGACTGTGGTGAAGCCGCTGTGACAAAGTCTATGGACAGGTGTGACCAAGGTCGCTGAGGCACTGGGAGAGTAACTAGTTTGCCTACCGGGGCGATCCGAGTTGTCTTCGTTTGGGCACATACGGAACAGGAGTTGATATAGTGGGAGACATCAGTAGCCAAGGTGGGCCACCAGTATTTTTGTGAGAGAGAATGTAGGGTGCGCGTAATACCGGAGTAACCTGCCATAAGGATGGTGTGCACCCAGATTAGCAGGCGGTCACGGACCCTGGTGGGTACATACACGCGCCCCGGAGGGGCGATGGCAGGCGCTGGGACCTCCTGATCCGCCAGGCGGATGTCTTCGTGCTAATCCCAAATGACAGGTGCCACGATGAGAGACGGCGGCAGGGTAGGACCCCCCATATCCTTCCCTTCTCCGGTATGGTGCATCCTGGAGAGTGCATTTGCTTTCACATTCTGGGATCCTGGGCGGTAGGACAGAATAAACTGAAAGCGAGTAAGAAATTGGGCCCACCTGGCTTGACGAGAGTTCATCCGTTTCACTGCCCGTATGTGCTCCAAAGTCCGGTGGTCAGTGAGAATCCGGAATGGATGGACTGCGCCCTCCAGCCAGTGTCTCCATTCCTCCAGAGTGAGGACCACCGCCAACAGCTCCCCGTCTCCAACTCCATAGTTCCTCTCTGCAGGGGTAAGCTTTTTCGAGAGAAAGGCACAGGGATACATTTTCTCTGGCTTACCTTGCCGCTGGGAGAGGAGCCCACCGACGCCCTCCTCAGATGCGTCCACCTCCAGGATGAAAGGACGAGCTGGATCTGGGTGTTTTAGGAGGGGCGCTGTGGTGAACATCTCCTTCAGCATCTTAAAGGCAGTGTCAGCCTCAGGGTTCCAGGCCAGCTTCTGAGGACCATCCTTAAGGAGAGAGGTGAGCAGCTCTGTAGGCCCTTGATGGTGATGGGGACTGGCCATGACCTGACGGCGTCCGTCTTCGCTCTTTCCATGAACACCCCCTGAGGACTGATCCTGTATCCCAGGAAAGAGATGGCCTGTTGGTGGAATTCGCATTTCTCCCCCTTCACCAACAGGCTGTGTTCCCGGAGGCAGTGTAGGACCGCTTGGACGTCCCTGATGTGCTCCTCGAACCTAACCGAGTAGATCAGGATATCGTCGATGTACACCACCATCTGTCTACTCAGCATGTCTCGGAACACGTCATTGATGAAGGACTGGAAGGGCCAGGGCCGGCTGGTACCCCATGCCTCAGTCCTATGTCTTTTTTGGCCACGAAGAAGAAGCTGGCAGAGAGGTAGAGCGTCTGATGAACCCCTATTTCAGGGTTTCCGCCACATACTTCTCCATGGCCTCAGTCTCTGCTATGGAGAGGGAGTAAATGCGACTCTTCGGGGGTGTCCCTCCAGCAGGTCAGTAGCACAGTCCCAGGGCCTGTGAGGAGGGAGACACTTAGCCTTGGAGGCAGAGAAGACATCGGAGAGATCTGCATACTCACGTGGAATGTTGGGCTGGAGGGCGGACTCCGGACTCTCCACTGACATGGAACAACAAGCCACCAGCAGGCAGGTCCTCCCGCATGTGGGGGACCAGGCTGTGATCCTCTTGGTGATCAATTGATGGTGGGGTTCTGTAGTCTGAGCCAGGGCAATCCCAAGATGATCCGGTGAAGAGGTGATGTGACGATGTGGAAGGACAGCTCCTTGTGGTGCTCCGGTAGTGTGGGAATGGTGATAGTGATGGGGAGAGTGACGTGCGTAATGGTGCCTGATCCAAGTGGTTTATTGTCCAGCGAGGTGACGTGTAACGGAGAAGGCAGTGGCATGGTGGGCAACCCCTATTCAGAGACCAGCTCCCTATCGATAAGGTTCCCCGCTGATCCGGAATCTCTCATTGCCGTAGAAAGCGAAGGGAAGGAAGAACCATTCACAGTTAGAGGAACTAAAAACAATGGTTTGGTGACAGGTGATGACAGAACACTCACGGATCGGAGACGCGAGTCATACCGCCTAGACAGGGAGCCGCCAGGAGATCTGTGGTCTGTGATGGTGTAGGAGGTGCTGCCCACGTCCATGGGTGAGGACTCGGAGGCAGGGCGGCTTCCATAGCTCAGACGGGGTGAGCGTTGAGGCTCCGGGTGGTGTTGGGAACGCCGTCGGTCTCTCAACATGTCGTCAAGATGAATGGACGTGACGATGAGGGTATCAAGGTCCATCTCATCATCCCGACATGCGAGTTCCATCGTGATGTCCTCCCGTAAGCCTCTCCTGAAGGCCATGCTCAGAGCACGCTCATTCCAGCCAGAAGACGCCGACACCATGCGAAAGCTCAGAGCGTATTCGAACGCGGGCCCCTCTCCCTGTTGTAGCTGGATGAGACGCTCACCCCTGTCCTTTCCCCCCGTGGGATGATCAAACACCGCCCTGAACCGAGCGAGGAAGGTGGAGTAGGGAAGCGCCACGGCCTCACCTCCTTCCCAGACTGCCGTGGCCCATTCCAACGCCTTTCCCTTCAGTAGCGAAATAACCAGCGCTATCCTGGTTTGGTCCGAAGGAGATGCCCCACGCTGATGCGCCAGATACAGTGAAACCTGTAGCAGGAAGCCTCTACATTTATTTGTTTTCCCTTCATAGCGCTCCGGCAGGGCGAGGGGTCCCTCAGACATTGGTGATAGCCCAGGAGGTGGTGGACTGGGTGCACTCGCCACTCCCTAAGGTGGAACCGGAGCGATGGTCAGTTTATGCAGCGTTTGGAGCACTTCCTGCATGGCGGCGTTCAGTTGGGCAATCTGCTGCTGGTGCTGGTCGAGGCGCTGGGAAACTCCAGGAGGATTACCTGCTGCATCCATCTTCGTGATAGGTGTGTGATTCTGTGTCGAGTACTGAGGATACGAAGAGGCAGGACGCAGGAATCAACTATGTAAAGGTTTACTTAACACTGAGCAAGAGAACAACAAAGAGCCAGTACACGATTTGACACTAACAATCACACACAACACAACACTGAACAGTCCAGGGCTATATAGGGGTGGTGATGAGATGATGAGGTGCAGGTGCGCTGGAGGTGATTAGGGTGCGTTGGGTTTCCATTCCGGTGTTGCCGAGGTGGTGCGCTCAGACCGGTGGCTCAGTAGACTGGCGAATCAGAGCGCCGGAGGGGAGCAACGGGAGGAGACGTGACACCGGGACTGTCGGAAGGGCCTAACCCTAACCCGGGACTGTCGGAAAGCCCCCGAGCCTGGAAATAAGCCTTTCTTCAAACACGAACAGTGGGGGAAGAGAGAGTGGAGATGGGGGAAGAACAGAAGGAGGGAGAGAAAGAGCAAGGGGGATTTATTTTTATATAAAATCTTCGCAATTTAATCTCTCTTTCTCTTTCCAGTAAACATATAACATATTCGCTAGAAGTTATGATGTAACTAAAGTTAATTATAGCTCGGATGCATAGGCACAGTCACCCCCTCCCCCCCCCCCTCCCCATTCAACCAACCCGCATCCAATCCACCCTTCCTCCTCCCTCCTTCTCCACTAAGGCTCATGGTCCATGTTTGTTAACATGACTAAATACATTTGTTATCATTAAAATCGCACCAGAGAGTTAAAACCCACTGAACTGTGGGTAATACGTTAACGCAGCCAAAAATGCATACTTCCTTCTAGATGGAGCGAGTCAGAGAGAGAGAGAGAGAGAGAGAGAGAGAGAGAGAGAGAGAGAGAGAGAGAGAGAGAGAGAGAGAGAGAGAGAGAGAGAGAGAGAGAGAGAGAGAGAGAGAGAGAGAGAGAGAGAGAGAGGGAGAGAGAGAGAGAGAGAGAGAGAGAGAGAGAGAGAGAGAGAGAGAGAGAGAGGGAGAGAGAGAGAGAGAGAGAGAGAGAGAGAGAGAGAGAGAGAGAGAGAGAGAGAGAGAGAGAGAGAGAGAGAGAGAGAGAGAGAGAGAGAGAGAGAGAGAGAGAGAGAGAGAGAGAGAGAGAGAGAGAGAGAGAGAGAGAGAGAGAGAGAGAGAGAGAGAGAGAGAGAGAGAGAGAGAGAGAGAGAGAGAGAGAGAGAGAGAGAGAGAGAGAGAGAGAGAGAGAGAGAGAGAGAGAGAGAGAGAGAGAGAGAGAGAGAGAAAGAAAGAAAGAAAGAAAGAAAGAAAGAAAGAAAGAAAGAAAGAAAGAAAGAAAGAAAGAAAGAAAGAAAGAAAGAGAGAGCAGGAGATAGAGAGAGAGAAAGAGACAGAGCAAGAGAGAGATAGAGAAAGAGAGAGAGAGAAAGAAAGAAAGAGAGAGAGAGCAGGAGAGAGAGAGAGAGAGAGAGAGAGAGAGAGAGAGAGAGAGAGAGAGAGAGAGAGAGAGAAAAGGGGCATCATGACATCAATTATTGTCAGGCGTAATGGACTCGTTCTTATCACTTAACATCTATGTTTATGTAGAGTTACTTCATTATCACTGTGTATGTGCTTAGCACAAAGCATTATCAAGGGCATCTCACAATGCATACAATTTGCTATAATTATCCACCACATGTAAAAGGCTTTATTCTGGTGTATTTCTCTACATGTTTCATAATAGTTAAATAAGAGAGAGAGAGAGCAGTAGATAAACTAAGATGTACAGATGAACTAAAGGCCCACAGGAAAACAAGGAAAAGCCCAACACAAGAGAAGATCAGTAGATTCGCCAATATCTCCCTCGCAGCAACAGTGTAAGGTAGCAATATTCCGAATTACACTCTTAGACAGTGGTACTTAAGTGAAAAATAATACTTAAAAGTACTACTTAAATCGTTTTTTGGGAGTATCTGTACTCTACTTACCTATTTCTATTTTTTACAACTTTTACTCCATTACATTCCTAAGGAAAATACTGTATACTGAACAAAAATATTAATGCAACATGTAAAGTGTTGTCCCATGTTTCATGAGCTGAAATAAAAGATCCCAGAAATGTTCCATATGCACAAAGCTTATTTCTCTCAAATTTTGTCCACAAATTTGTTTACATCCCTGTTAGTGACCATTTCTCCTTTGCCAAGATAATCCATCCACCTGACAGGTGTGGCATATCAAGAAGCTGATTAAACATTATGATCATTACACAGGTGCACCTTGTGCTGGGGACAATAAAAGGCCACTCTTAAATGTGCAGTTTTGTCACACAACACAATACCACAGATGTCTCAAGTTTTGAGGGAGCGTGCAATTGGCATGCTAACTACAGGAATGTCCACCAGAGCTGTTGCCAGAGAGTTGAATGTTCATTCTCTACCATAAGCTGCCTCCAACGTCGTTTTAGAGAATTTGGCAGTACGTCCAACCGGCCTCACAACCGCAGACCACGTGTAACCACGCCAGCCCAGGACCTCCCCATCCGGCTTCTTCACCTGCGGGATCGTCTGAGGGGGTGCTGTAATAAAGGCCTTTTGTGGGGAAATACTCATTCTGATTGGCTGGGCCTTGCTCCCCAGTGGGTAGGCCTGGCTCCCAAGTGGGTGGGTCTATGCCCTCCCAGGCCCACCCATAGCTGCGCCCTTGCCCAGTCATGTGAAATCAATAGTTTAGGGCCTAATTTATTTATTTCAATTGACTGATTTCCTTATATGAACTCTAACTCTGTAAAATCTTTGAAATAATTTATAAATTATTGTGTAAGTGTGCCCCTGGTTTGCTTAAAGGAAAATTATTTTAGTATTTGTTTCATTAGTCCATTGTTGACATAGTCCCAACATGTTTTGCTTGTCAGCACTCAAGTTTTCAAGATATGCAACTTTCAAAATACAGAAATCATTTTTACATTTACTTTTGATACTTAAGTATACTTAAAACCAAATACTTTTATACTTTAATCAAGTAGTATTTTACTGGGTGACATTCACTTTTACTTGAGTCATTTTCTATTAATGTATCTTTACTTTTACTCAAGTATGACAATTGGGTACTTTTTCCTCCACTGCTCTTAGAAAAAAAGGTACTATCTAGAACCAAAAATGGATATTCCACAGAGGGTTCTACATGGAACCCAAAATAGTTCTACTTGGAACCAAAAAGGGTTCTACCTGGAACCAAAAAGGGTTTCCACAGAGGGTTCTACCTGGAACCAAAAAGGGTTCGACAATGGGGACAGCCGCAGAACCCTTTTGGAACCCTTTTTTCTAAGAGTGTAGGATATGCATAATGAACCCAAAAGCCTTTTTTTTTTTAAGCGTGTTCAGCAAGAGAAACCATGCATCAACTGACCCTGAAGAGTGTAGTCCAAGATTGGAGAAAACATCCGCTGTGTATTCCTCTTATAGTTTGAGGAGGCCTACAAGATAAATCTTCGATGCTCTTTCTGTCAAATGCATCCAACTAGGCTAGAGATGCTCATATAACACGGCCCATCCATGCCATGGCGGACCCAGGATTTGAACCCACACCACCACAACACACGCACTCCAGAAGCACCACCTGATCCAGTTCTGTGTCCGGGAGAACAGTACTTCAGGTCTCAGAAATCCATGCTAACTTAGCCACCCGATCCACTACACTCACATGTGAGTACTTAGCTCACTCATCCTAAAACATCACATAGTAGTGAGTACTACTGATTAAGAGCACTGACTTGCCTTCTACCCAGCATAGGATCCACAGGAGACTATAAGACAATAGGTTAATTATGCATTATGGCATGCTGCATATCCTTTCTGCAGACTAAGCCAGCAGGGTTTATGCTTAACATCACAATGGTGTGCTAACCCAACCATGACATACACACACATTGCACACACACATATACAAATTGCACACACACACAAACACAGACACAAGCACGAACACACACATTGCACACGCACACACAAACACACTGTCTCGCCGTACAGGAAAGCTATGGAGATGCTTTCTTTATCCTATCAATGATTTAATCCTTATTACACCCACCAACATACTCCATTGTCTTTCCACGGTCTGGGGCTTCCACACACCATTGTCTTACCAAACCCATTGGGAACCCATTACAAGTAAAGGTAGTGTAAAGGGGTTGAAATTGCCACTCACTGAATGCCTCTTAAGCATGTTAAGCTATGATCTATTGGGTTAGAGTTGGGAAAGCTGGCCGAAGAGTGAAGCCAAGAACTCGTGCCAACATCAATAGGCAGACATGAAGACGCTTGGCTACAGCTTGAGCCAAAGATGGAATAGGAACGCATAAAGAATGAGGATATGCTATAAGTAGCGCTTTATAGGCCAATGCTACAGCGATGTAGTGCAGTATGCGTACACTTGAAGATAGCCAGATGCTATGTAGCTGATGTAGATAGTGTGAAATCTGAATGCATTTTTTTCCCCCTCTGATCTGCCCCAAGTGGTTCTATGCTAAACTGACAGAGGGCTGATTGAATTAAATGATTGTGCCCTGGTGTTCTAACGGCCGTCTGTACAACACACGCAATCAACTGTTCCTCAGTGTGTGTGTGTGTGTGTGTGTGTGTGTGTGTGTGTGTGTGTGTGTGTGTGTGTGTGTGTGTGTGTGTGTGTGTGTGTGTGTGTGTGTGTGTGTGTGTGTGTAAGAAAGACAAGTCTCTATCGCCTCTCCACAGGCTCCGTGGGAGCCGGCGGGGCCCCTGATTGATGGACGGGACTGACAGCCGTTAAATATTCCTAGATTTACACTGGGACTGATGAAGCGATCATCTCCCCATCCACAGGCCTGACGTAAATCCAGCCAGCCCCACTGCAACCTGACAGCATGCCTAGCCAGGAAAGGAAGAGAGGAACGGGGGAAAATTGGTGGAAGAAGAGGAAGAGTGGGGGAAAGCTGAGCAGGAAGCCAATGGGACAGAGAGAGGAAATAAAACAACTATTTCTTTATGGATATACGTTAAGGTTTGCAGCTCTCCCAGGTACCTCGTATAACAGAGAAAGAAAGACCCTCTCTAACATCCTGTACATACACCTGCACCCCACACATAGACACATCCTGTACATACACCTGCACCCCACACTTAGACGCACACATAAACGCATTCCACCTTGGCGGCTGTCCATTTGAAATCGATGATGACAATGCTTCGCTTTTGGCACACATAAAAACCCATGCCCCCCACCCCCCACAACAACGCCTGCAACAATATGCCATAAGATTCCATTAATTCAATTAGAGTCTTCACATTCCAATGGGCAGAAGCTTTGTGACAAGAATCATCCACTCAGACTGTTCACTCCAAGGAAAGAAAGGAAGTAAATGCTTCTTGTTCCATGCCCACAGGACTCCATTCCAGGTGTATTATCCCATTGTCAAGACGGCAACCCACCTAACACACACACACACACAATACACCATATTTGTCTCATTCACCAACGCACACACAAGCACACACAAGCACACACACACACACACACACACACACACACACACACACACACACACACACACACAGAAACACACACTCCAACCCTTGAGTAAGCTGACACCTCGCTCACACAAAATGAGCCCAACGAAGCGCAAAGCCAGACATTATGGCAACCTTTAATTTGACGCCCGGGGCCCATCTCTCTGCTCAATGTCGCTTATCCAGCGATGGCATCACTGATGGAACACTGGGGCTCCTGAGGGGTCAGGCACAGGGCCACGGTGGGGAGTGGGGCTACGCCTTAACGCTTCCCTGTCCTGTGACAAACACCCCTCGTCCTCTAAGTATGACCAGGAGCCCCACTTCACCCGGTGACACTGCTAGTGTGTTATTAGTCACTCCACAGTACGTGTGTGTGTGTGTGTGTGTGTGTGTGTGTGTGTGTGTGTGTGTGTGTGTGTGTGTGTGTGTGTGTGTGTGTGTGTGTGTGTGTGTGGACCAGGAAACTGCTCCTCTCCCCCTCTGTCAGTGTGTCCATGACGTACCCCTCCAAGCATCACTTCCCAGCCAAGGTAAACACACTGCGGCAACGGATGACATTGAAGTTGTCGACACACTGCGCCCACACGTACAGTATCCTCCCACTAATATCCCAGTTCATTCTCTATTTGGTTCTATATAGGACACTGTGGGTCAGTTGCCCAGACACAGATAAAGCCTAGTCCTGGACTAAAACGTTTTAAAATGATAATCTCCATTAAGCAAGCTTTTTACTGTATTTTTAAAGTTCTATATCTTGAAAACTTGATTGCTGACATGCAAAACAATGTGGGACTATATCAACAATGGACTAATTAAATAAATACCTGTTTTCCTTTAACCTGTACTTATGACAAACCAGGATCCAGTGCACCAGCTCACTCTGTGAAAAGCCAATGTGTTCAAATAGGTTGAATGCTATAGGGCACTAGGACAATGCAGTATCCAGTGGTGTGCAGCGGAGTGGATTAAAGGCCAAATGCGTTTGAAGTCTCTAAACTCTGATGCGTTCAAGAGACTCACAGGTACAAAGGAATCCTGTAGGATATAAAACGATTGTCCATATGCATTAGGCCTTAATAAAAAACACAGCTATGTTGTTTTGTAGCAGCTCCAGTATAACCATTATACAGCCGTTTGAGCAGAGCAATGGCTTTATCTTTTATCTCTGTTCTATAAGCCACCACATGCTGCAGGAAATATTACATGGTTATATACCCCGGCCTATAGAGCAGAGGGCACTGTTATCACCACACTGAACTATGCCAACCTGGCCTGCTTCCCTCACAGGAAGCAGGCAGACAGAGAGCAGAGGACAGGGGCTGCCCAGGGAGCTACTGTAAGAGTTTCCTCTGCAGTAAGCGGCAACATGTTTAACTCCAGTTTGGGAGGTGCTCTCTATCGCTCACTCTATTGCCCTCTCCATCTGCCCCCCTCTATTCCTCATTCTCTTTCTCTAATATTCCCCATTTCTATCTCTGCGGATAACCAAATTAACTCCCCACTCTCTTTCTTCTTCTTTTTCTCTCTCTGCTCTCTCTCTCTCCTTCCGTCCCTCCCTCTCTCCCTCTCTCTCTCTCTCTCTCTGTGTGTAGGATGCTCCCCTCTGGGCTTGCTGCTCTCTGATGCAGCACTGCAGTATATGAATGAGGGATGGACTGTTAAGGCAGAGCGGGCCAGCCAGGGGAACCGAGGGGGAGGGAGGGAGGGAGGGAGGGAGGGAGGAAAGAGAGAGAGAGAGAAAGAGATAGAAAGCAAGAAAGAAAGAAAGAAAGAAAGAAAGAAAGAAAGAAAGAAAGAAAGAAAGAAAGAAAGAAAGAAAGAAAGAAAGAAAGAAAGAAAGAAAGAAAGAAAGAAAGAAAGAAAGAAAGAAAGAAAGAAAGAAAGAAAGAAAGAAAGGGGGAAGGGGGGAAAGGGGGAAAGGGGTAGAGAGATGGGGTGTTGGAGGGTAACAGGTGCTTGGGTGGTTAGACTCCATGTCTCCCCCCAAGCAGATTGACACTAAGGTGACCCAATGCCAAACCTCAGGGCAGCCTTCACCCCCCTCCTCCTGAATTACCCTCTCCCCTGTTCATCATGACTGTGTTACGTGGGGGGAAGAGGGAGAACGCTCTCCTCCTCTCCTCCACTCTCCCCTGCCCATCATGACAGACATGAAACATCATTGTGGTTAGTGGGGGTGAGAGGGAAATAAAATGCTCTCCTCCTCTTCCACCTCCTCCTCTCCTGGAGCTGCTCTCTCCTTCCCTCTTTCCCTCCCTCCCTGCCTTCTGAGTCACACGTCAACCTTGATTAAAAGCCTGTCTCACCCCTGACCGCGTTTTTCCGCACGCCGCCCTCCGCCTGCCCGCCCGCCACCGCCACAAACCAGCTGGTCAGGAGCAACTCTACCCCAGTGAGCCCACGACCTTGGTGGGGACAGCACACACACGCACACACAAATACACAGAAACACTAAAAAGCACACTGCTCTCCTCGTGGGAGTGTGAAAGGTGTCAGCTGCCACTTCAGCAGGCTGTGATTATCCTTCGCCAGGTCACAAGTGCTACCCAGAGATTTCATCACCATGCCACCACTATGCCAACATGATGCCAACACCATGATGCCACCACTATGCCACCACTATGCCACCATGATGCCAACACCATGATGCCACCACTATGCCACCAATATGCCACCATGATGCCACCATGATGCCAACACCATGATGCCACCACCATACCGCCACCACCATGCCACCATGATGCCACCACCATGATGTCACCACTATGCCACCACTATGCCACCATGATGCCAACACCATGCTGCCACCACCATACCGCCACCACCATGCCACCATGATGCCACCATGATGCCAACACCATGATGCCACCACTATGCCACCACTATGCCACCATGATGCCACCATGATGCCAACACCATCATGCCACCACCATACCGCCACCACCATGCCACCATGATGCCACCATGATGCCAACACCATGATGCCACCACTATGCCACCACTATGCCACCATGATGCCACCATGATGCCAACACCATGATGCCACCACCATACCGCCACCACCATGCCACCATGATGCCACCATGATGCCACCACCATGATGCCACCATTATGCCACCATGATTCCACCATGCCATGCAGGTCAACCTCTGGCTCACCGTGCTACAACAACAGCCTGGCTTGGAATAGTGGTGAATTACTATCATTTAACATTATAGGGTTCTGAGTTTGTACAAGTCAGGTCAAGCTGTCAACAAAAACGTTATATCTAAGCTATGATGTCAGATATACCAAATGCAGGTTATTAACATAATAAAGTCGGGTTGATTTCACATAATACATTCCCCATGGATAGTTTCTAAGCAGATTACCTGATGTGAAACTCAATGGCAGTGTATTTAGATACAATCAAGAGAATTCCATTCACTTTTGATCCTTATCGGAACACCAAAACACTACCTTACACCTCCCACCGCTTCTGATCTGATCACAACATTACCTTAAACCTCCACCACTTCTGATCTGATCACACCATTACTTTACACCTCCACCACTTCTGATCTGATCGCAACATTACCTTACACCTCCACCACTTCTGATCTGATCACAACATTACCTTAAACCTCCACCACTTCTGATCTGATCACAACATTACCTTACACCTCCACCACTTCTGATCTGATCACAACATTACCTTAAACCTCCACCACTTCTGATCTGATCAAACCATTACCTTACACCTCCCACCGCTTCTGATCTGATCACAACATTACCTTAAACCTCCACCACTTCTGATCTGATCACAACATTACCTTACACCTCCCACCGCTTCTGATCTGATCACAACATTACCTTAAACCTCCACCACTTCTGATCTGATCACACCATTACCTTACACCTCCACCACTTCTGATCTGATCACATCATTACCTTACACCTCCACCACTTCTGATCTGATCACAACATTAGCACCCTATGCCCAGATTTTGGCTGATCGCAAGTCTGAGTTGATTAAAAAGCAGAGTGGAAGAAAATGCTGCTCGCTTACTGTGTGTGTGTGTGTGTGTGTGTGTGTGTGTGCATTCGTGCTTGCGTGTGTGGATGTGTGTGTGTGTGCGAGACTGCTGATGTCTCTAAATCAGCCATCATCACAGCAGTAGTCTGATCCCCAGGCACTGAGCCCTGGCTCTACCTCTACATAGATCAATAATTAATACTGCCTGCTGCCGTCTACTCCCAGCACTCAATGGACACTTACCTTCAAAGACCTCCGTTTCTCCCTCCTTAACAACAGAGTAAAACTTTCAGTGAGTGAAGAATATAGAGAGAGAGAGAGAGAGAGAGAGAGAGAGAGAGAGAGAGAGAGAGAGAGAGAGAGAGAGAGAGAGAGAGAGAGAGAGAGAGAGAGAGAGAGGGAGAGAGATAGAGAGAGAGAGAGAGAGAGAGAGAGAGAGAGAGAGAGAGAGAGAGAGAGAGAGAGAGAGAGATAGAGAGAGAGAGAGAGAGAGAGAGAGAGAGAGAGAGAGAGAGAGAGAAAAAAAAGAGAGAGAGAGAGGGAGAGAGAGAGAGAGAGAGAGAGAGAGAGAGAGCGAGCGAGAGCGAGAGAGAGAGAGAGAGAGAGAGAGAGAGAGAGAGAGAGAGAGAGAGAGAGAGAGAGAGAGAGAGAGAGAGAGAGGGGAGAGAGAGAGAGAGAGAGAGAGAGAGAGAGAGAGAGAGAGAGAGAGAGAGAGAGAGAGAGAGAGAGAGAGAAAGAAAGAGAGAGAGAGAGAGAGGGGGGGGAGGGGGGAGGGGGAGAACACTGCATCAGCTCACCTAGAGAACAATGGGAAAATGTCTGCGCACACACACACATCACCGCAGCACTAATCCATCATACACTCCCGGCAGGGAGCTGTCCATAGGACATAAGGTGCCGAAAACACAATATCCCTGCACTGATGTGGTGTAGAAGGATAGGAGAGTTGGGAGTGTGGAGCTGTGCAAGGTGCTGAAATCAGAGGGGCCAGTAAACTGAAGCCTCAGCACAGCAGGAGCTGTCCACACATGTATGGTGCTGAAATAGCAGCATCGCTCCGGCAGTCAGGTCTACGCCACTATGGTGAAAGGGGAAAAGTGTTTGGGTGTGGATCTGTCTACGTTGCTGAAATTAGAGGGCCAGTAAACTGAAGCCATAAACATCTAATCAAATCAAATAGTTTTTTGGTCACATACACATATTTAGCAGATGTTATTGCGGTTTTAGCTAAATGCTTGTGTTCCTAGCTCCAACAGTGCAGTAGTATCTAACAATTCACAACAATACACAAATCTAAAAGTAAAAGAATGGAAATATATAAATATTAGGATGAGCAATGTTGGAGTGGCATTGACTAAATACAGTAGAATAGAATACAATATATATATATGAGATGAGTAAAGCAGTATGTAAACATTATTAAAGTGACTAGTGTGCCATTATTAAAGTGGCCAGTAATTCCATGTCTATGTATATAGGTCAGCAGCCTCTAAGGTGCAGGGTTGAGTAGCCGGGTGGTAGCCGGCTAGTGATGGCTATTTAACAGTCTGATGGCCTTGAGATAGAAGCAGTTTTTCAGTCTCTCGGTCCCAGCTTTGATGCACCTGTACTGACCTCGCCTTCTGGATGATAGCGGGGTGAACAGGCAGTGGTTCGGGTGGTTGATGTCCCTGATTATCTTTTTGGCCTTCCTGTGACATCGGGTGCTGTAGGTGTCCTGGAGGGCTGGTAGTTTGCCCCCGGTGATGCGTTGGGCAGACTGCACCACCCTCTGGAGAGCCCTGCGGTTGCGGGCGGTGCAGTTGCCGTACCAGGCGGTGATACAGCCCGACAGGATGCTCTCAATTGTGCATCTGTAAAAGTTTCTGAGGGTCTTAGGAGCCAAATTTCTTCAGCCTCTGTGTTGCACCTTCTTCACCACACTGTGTGAGTGGGCCATTTCAGATTGTCAGTAATGTGTACGCCAAGGAACTTGAAGCTTTCCACCTTCTCCACTGCGGTCCCGTCGATGTGGATAGGGGCGTGCTCCCTCTGCTGTTTCCTGAAGTCCACGATCAGCTCCTTCGTTTTGTTGACGTTGAGAGAGATTATTTTCCTGGCCCCACACCGCCAGGGCCCTCATCTCCTCCATGTAGGCTGTCTCGTCATTGTTGATAATCAGGCCTACTACTGTTGTGTTGTCTGCAAACTTGATGATTGAGTTGGAGGAGTGAGTGGCCACGCAGTCATGGGTGAACAGGGAGTACAAGAGGGGGCTGAGCATGCACCCTTGTGGGGCCCCTGTGTTGAGGATCAGCGAAGTGGAGGTGTTATTTCCTACCTTCACCACCTGGGGTTGGCACGTCAGGAAGTCCAGGACCCAGTTGCACAGGGCAGGGTTCAGACCCAGGGCCCCGAGCTTAATGATGAGCTTGGAGGGTACTATGTTGTTGAAGGCTGAGCTATAGTCAATGAACAGCATTCTGACTTAGATATTCCTCTTGTCCAGATGGGATAGGGCAGTGTGCAGTGCGATGGCGATTGCAGTCTATTTGGGCGGTAAGCAAATTGAAGTGGGTCTAGGGTGTCAGGTAAGGTAGAGGTGATATGATCCTTAACTAGCCTCTCAAAGCACTTCATGATGACATAAGTGAGTGCTACGGGGCGATAGTCATTTAGTTATCTTTGCTTTCTTGGGTAATGGAACAATGGTGGACATCTTGAAGCAAGTGGGGACAGCAGACTGGGATGAGGAGAGATTGGATATGTCCGTAAACACGAGGGTTAACACGCTTAAATGTCTTACTCACGACGGCCACAGAGAACGAGAGCCCACAGTCCTTGGGAGCGGGCCACGTCAGTGGCACTGTGTTATCCCCAAAGCGGGTGAAGAAGGTGTTTAGCTTGTCTGGGAGCAAGACGTCGGTGTCAGTGACGTGGCTGGTTTTCCCTTTGTAATCCGTGATTGTCTGTAGACCCTGCCACATATGTCTCATGTCTGAGCCGTCGAATTGCGACTCCACTTTGTCTCTGTACTGACGTTTTGCCTGTTTGATTGCCTTACAGAGGGAATAACTACACTGTTTTTATTCGACCATATTCCCAGTCACCTTGCCATGGTTAAATGCAGTGGATCGCACTTTCAGTTTTGCGCGAATGCTGCCATCTAGCCATCTGGTTTGGGTAGGTTTTAATAGTCACCGTGGGAACAACATCCCCTATACACTTCCTGATGAACTCAGTCACCGTGCCCGTGTAGGCGTCAATGTTTTTCTCAGAGGCTACCCAGAACATATCCCAGTCCGCGTGATCAAAACAATCTTGAAGCATGGATTCCGATTGGTCAGACCAGCGTTGAATAGACCTTAGCACGGGTACTTCCTGTTTGATTTTCTGCCTATATGAAGAGAGGAGCAAAATGGAGTTGTGATCTGATTTGTCGAAGGGAGGGCGGGGAGTGCCTTGTAGGCATCTCTAAAAGGCGAGTAGCTGTGATCCAGTGTTTTCCCTAAGCGAGTACTACAGTCAATGTGTTGATAGAACTCAAATTTGCTTTGTTAAAATCCCCAGCTACAATAAATGCGGCCTCATGTGGTTTCCAGTTTGCATAAAGTCCAGTGTAGTTCCTTGAGGGCCGTCGTGGTATCGGCTTGAGGAGAAATATACACAGACTTTATGCACTACACGGACATAGCACTGCAGGAGCTGTCTGCATACATGTGGTGCTGAAATAGGGGAATTGCCCTAGCTAAGGATAAGCAAAAGTACATACACTAACCACAGACATTAAAACCAGTACATAGTGACAGTGCTGACGTCATCCACGCATTCCTATGGAAAACTCCTTATGGCGCATGAAAACTCCTCATGGCGCATGAAAACTCCTCATGGCACATGAAAACTCCCCATGGCGCATGAAAACTCCTGATGGTGAATAAAAACTCCTGATGGTGCATAAAAACTCCCGATGGCGCATAAAAACTCCCGATGGCACACAAAAACTCCCGATGGCACATAAAAACTCCTGATGGCGCATGAAGCAGGAAGTATTTGAATTTGAAGCGCGCCATATTGCTGAATGGCACAAAACAAATGGCTAAGGATCATGGTGAAAGTGGCCGTAACTAGCAAAGGATCATGGCAATGGATCATGGCAAAGTCGTGTTTTAATGTCTATGGAGCCTCCTCGTAGCCCGGGATTGGTCGATGTCAGCATGTGGTCCTGTGTCACGATTGAGGCAGGAAGAGCTTGATGCTGCATGTGAATCACACACAAGCAGAGCCACACATAACACAACACCCTTTCATTCCGCTCCATCTATCCATCATTATTTTCACGATCGTTTATGGAAGATACGGACCAAGGCGCAGCGTGATAAGTGTACATTTTATTAAGTACTTAACTCACGACAAAACAACAAACAAACGAAACGTGAAGTCCTAGGTTACACAAAACAAACCTTAACGGAACAAGATCCCACACCCCACTAGTGCCAACAGGCTACCTATGTATTGTCCCCAATCAGAGACAACGAGCTACAGCTGCCTCTGATTGGGAACCACCCTGGCCAACATAGCTCTACACGATCTAGAAAACACAACATAGAAAATATGACATAGGAACTCCACACCCTGGCTCAACATTTAAGAGTCCCCAGAGCCAGGGCGTGACAGTACCCACCCCCCCCACCCCCCAAAGGCGCGGACTGCGACCGCGCCACACCAACACAACGGGGTAGGGGCCGGGTGGTCATTCCGCCTCAGCGTGACCACCACTCTCTGTCTACCCCCCCGTAGCGCCCCTGGTCTGGTCTGGCCCCGCTGGCCGGAGCTGGACTGGACACCGGTGGAGCGGATTGCTCTGGCTCCGGTGTGGAGCAGCTGACCGGTGCCAGACCAGGCACTGGTGGAACAGGCACGGACCGTGCCGGACTGACGACGCGCACCACTGGCTTGGTGCGGGGAGCAGGAACGGGCCGGACCGGGCTGGCGACACGCACTACTGGCTTGGCGCGAGGGACAGGAACAGGCCGGACCGGGCTGACAACGCGCACCACTGGCTTGGTGCGAGGGACAGGAACAGGCTGGGCTGGACTGGGAACACGCACCACTGGCTTGGTGCGGGGAGCAGGAACAGGCCGGACCGGGCTGGCGACGTGCACCACTGGCTTGGTGCAAGGGGCAGGAACAGGCCGGACCGGGCTGGCGACACGCACCACTGGCTTGGTGCGAGGGACAGGAACAGGCCGGACCGGGCTGGCAACGCGCACCACTGGCTTGGTGGGAGGGACAGGAACAGGCCGGGCTGGACTGGGAACACGCACCACTGCCTTGGTGCGGGGAGCCGGAACGGGCCGGGCCGGACTGTGGAACACGCACCACTGGCTTGTGAGGCATCAGCACAGGACGTACGGGGCTGTGCACTCGTACTGGCGCTACAGCACGTGGCACTGGCGCAGGATATACGGGACCGAGGAGGCGTACTGGAGACCACGAGCGTTGAGCCGGCACACCCCGTCCTGGCTGAATGCCCATCTTTGCACGACACGTGCGTGGTGCTAGCACAGGACGTACAGGACTGTGCCGGAACACTCGCGGCACAGTACGTGGCTCCGCATAACACGGAGCCTGCCCAGTCACACGCTTCCTAGCCTGAGTACGGGGAGTTGGCTCTGCTCTAACCCTAGGCTCCGCCAACCACCCTTTTAGCCCCCCCCCCCAAAAAATATTGGGGCTGTCTCTCGGGCTTCCTCCTCGGCCGGTACCCTCTGCGTTGCCGCTGCTCCTCTCTATAGCGCGCCTCCACAGTCTCCTCCCAAGGACGGCGATCCATTCCGGCCTGAATCTCCTCCCAAGTCTAGGATCCCTTCCCGTCCAGGATCTCCTCCCAGGTCCAGGCTGTCTGTTCCTGGACACGCTGCTTGGTCCTCTTTGGGTGGGATCTTCTGTCACGATCGTTTATGGAAGATACGGACCAAGGCGCAGCGTGATAAGCGTACATTTTATTAAGTACTTAACTAACGACAAAACAACAAACAAACGAAACGTGAAGTCCTAGGTTACACAAAACAAACCTTAACGGAACAAGATCCCACACCCCACTAGTGCCAACAGGCTACCTAAGTATGGTCCCCAATCAGAGACAACGAGCTACAGCTGCCTCTGATTGGGAACCACCCTGGCCAACATAGATCTACACGATCTAGAAAACACAACATAGAAAATATGACATAGAAACTCCACACCCTGGCTCAACATTTAAGAGTCCCCAGAGCCAGGGCGTGACAATTATTGTTCTCTTTTGTACCTTTGTTTTTCGCGAACTGAGGCCTTTGCAGTGAATTAACCCCTAACCATAAACGTAACCCTCATTGTAACCCTGAACCTAAACCATAAGCCTAAAATAGCCTTTTTCCTTTTGGGAACCGCCGAAATGTCCCCACTCTGAATTTTCCTTGTTTTACTATCATTGTGAGGATTTCTGGTCCAAACACACACACAATCACTCCACTGGACCATACAGTTAATGTACAGGTATTCAATAAATAAAGTCGGGTAAATGTTTTAAATAAAAATAAAACAAATAATTTAAGAACAAAAAATTAAGAGTACAGATTATTGTATGGGACAATATACAAACGTTTTTGAGAAATAGAATTTGAAAAATAAAATGTTATTGAGTAAATGCATTTATTGGTTTCTTTTCATTTTGATAAGAGATGAAAATGCAATGAATTAAAGTTATTTGTTGATATAAAAATGTACCGATTTTAAGGTTGTATCATTAGATTTGGCGTGGTGTTGCAAGAAATGATTGGGGAAAAAATGGGGTCCCCAGATATTCTGGCGGTAAAAATGGGGTCCCCGCTGAACAAGTTAGAATACCACTGGGTTTAATGGATGTTGTGATAAATGATACATGTGGGAATCTTCATCCCAATATTGGCAGAGTAAGCTGTGCATTACCAACTACAACTGTCACTGAATCATATAGAAAACATTCTGTATGCCCTGTGGAAAACTCCATATCGTCAGAGCCATGATTAATGAAACAAGACGTCAACAGCAGTCAAACAAGATGGTAACCATTAATAATTTATGACTTACACTGAAAAGTGCTGAGGAAAACCACCAGGGACTACTAAAGTTAAGCCAGGGGACTGAAGACAGCTTGAACACAATCAACCTAAGCATCCAGGGAGGTTCGCTCAGAACAAAACCAACTAGCGAGAAAAAAAGATAGAATCAACAAAGAGTGAGATAAAAGACTAGAACAACACTGTTTCTCCATTTACTTCTGTTTCCCGTTGCCGTGAGGGAGCGAGCCAAGTCTTGACGATGTATGGTTGGAAACAGAACAGCGGGGTTACACACTGAGCCAGTCTTGCAGATCCTACCCAGTCCTGGATCCTTGGAGAAAATTGCTTGACAAGAGCCTTGAATCGATAAGCCTTCCGAATAGGTTTGATAGGCTTGGGAGGAACTGACCTTTCTCCACACAACATCTTTGTTTAGACCATTGAGGGGTTATAGTGTGTGTGTTTGTGCGTGTGTGTGTTGTGTGCACGAGTGTGTGCGTGCATGTTTGTGTGTTTCCAAATACAGGTGTGTGAGACTGGCCCATAGAGGCAGAGGGACAGAGGGGGAGTCAGACTGAAGACAGAGGGGGAGTCAGACTGAAGACAGAGGGGGAGACAGACTGAAGACAGAGGGGGAGACAGACTGAAGACAGAGGGGGAGACAGACTGAAGACAGCGGGGGAGACAGACTGAAGACAGAGGGGGAGACAGATTGAAGCAGGGGAAGCACCAGAGAGGAACGCTGTCAGAATGGGCACTGCTCTGGAGCCTGGGCAAAGGAACAATCTGTGGGACACACACACACACATCTACACACACACACACACACACACACACAAAACACACATTTGCACCACAAACATCCACATATACACACACACACACACTCAATGGCAGACCAGGCTGGTGTGTATGTGTATATACTGGGGCCATATCTAGCTGAAGTGTTCTCCCGGTTCCTCGCCAGGGAGCAGGAGCACACACCACCACAGAGCCAGTTTACCCACTGGGTCAAAAATGTGAGTCACACCCATTGAGTTATAAAAGAACTGGAGACTGCTTCCAAGATGGACGCCCGTTGTTTTCAACATAATCTACTCACGTTTCTCATACACCGTTTCCTTGTCGCTGCCATCTGCTTCACAGAGCCGATGCTGCCTGAGCATGAACACTTAGTACACACTGGAGCAAGCGACGACGTCGTCACGTCATCCAGAAGCATGGCAGACATTGGATGAATATGAAATGTTAATATCTTCAGATGTGAGCGATAAAAATAAAAAAATTACTGACTTCATTCTATGGATATTTTTGCCACAAAGGTGATTGCGAAAGTGTCTTTTTAGGAATTGTGTGTCTCGGCTTCAGTGAAGCTGCCGTTTCCTCTGAGCACAGTGGAAAGCGTGTTCCAGACCGTTACCCCGGCCCCCTGGTCACACCAGATGAATGAGGGAGAAAACTGCTGATAAATATTGGACTCTGAAGGGAATACAGACTTGGATCCCAATATGTGCTGAAAAACAAATTAGCAACTGCTGATAAGATTGTGGCACGGATCCCAAAACTATTTGAGTCCTGATAATCAATCTCTGGATGGGGCTTAGAGGCTGGGAGAGGGTTGTGGAAATGTTGTGTAGCTGTTGATGAGAAACACCATCAACAGTTATCATGGGGAGATCATGTGTGGAACAATAAGATACAGTATTTTTTAGATGCATTTAAATTATGTGTCACTATTGCGATGCCTTGAAAAGTACATAATGCTGGAAAATTGACTATAAAGAATGGATCCAAAATAATGAATAAACCCCTATGTACCTCATCAGAGTGGAGTAAGTCAGCAACTTTCTAAACTGATCAGAAATCAGACTGGATTGTTATTGAAATGGTAGAGCTAGGGGCCTCCTGAGTGGCACAGCGGTCTAAGGCACTGCATCGCAGTGCTAGAGGCGTCACTACAGACCCCGGCTTCGTTCCCAGGCTGTGTCACAACTGGCCATGATCGGGAGTCCCATAGGGCGGCGCACAATTGGCCCAGCGTCGTCCGGGTTATCCCTCGACCTTTGCCTCCTGAGCCCGTTGGGGAGTTGCACTGATGAGACAAGATTGAAAAGGGGGGTAAAATAAAAATGGCTGAGCTAGGACGTGAGGAGGAAAGGGAGAGCTGTGACTTGTCTTTTGTGTCCCTCACTCTCTGGTAGCAGCCTCCGACACAACCGGACCAATCACGTCTCAGCTTTTTCACTTTAAAACCACGGAGCAGAAGAGCGCCCGGGCGGGCAGAACTGACTGCTATGACACAGCCTCAGTCGCCCCCGACGACCGAAGGAAAAACATCAACACTGGGGCCGCCATTAGAGAAACTCCGAACACAGTGAAGTGACACTAAGACGGGTCACCATATCCATGATGTAGATTGACTACTGTGACATTTTCCTTATTCCCTCCAACTTCCCGGTTCATCTTTCAAACTTTCAAGAGTATCTTTATTACAGTGAAGGATTGATGGCTTATTTTAGCTCAGAGGACATTGGCATGGATTCAAGGCTATGTCCACTGCTCTGTCACTCATAAGTATGCCGCTATCAATACGACAGAACTGGAGTGGAGTACAACTCTATGGATATGGAACGTCATCGACTGGAGTTGATGTAAATATTATAGGATGACTACAACTTGAGAGTCTCTCCTCTGCCTCCAGTACACAACGTACAATGTACACAGTACACAATGTCTCCACATGACCATGACCCTATCCATTCAGCTAAGCAATGCACATATTACATTGGCCCCTTCTGTTTAGGTTTTGTGTTCGAAATGAATACCGAAGAAAATCGATTCCCCTTTCCAACCACGTAGGAGGTTCCCTAACGATCAACTGTAAGGTGTAATGTGTTAGCATAGGGATTTGATTACCGACTTCCTCTACAGATAACAGCAGTAACGTTTGATAAGGGGTTTCTTATATTCTGACCTCTAAATACTCATTATGTAACTAGTTCCGCTGACGTCTCATCATTATGGGCCAAATGGGATCCATTACCAGCCGGCTAGCAACACTTAAGCACAGGAGCTACAGTGCGTTAAGACATCTTTTTACCACTGTACCTCAAAAAGGTAAGGATGGCCCCCAGTTCTATTTTAAGTCCGCAAGCTAGATCGAAGCTCTCATTGAAGATCTAGATAGATTTTAGTCCAGAGAGCCCAGAAAGGTCAATTATGATAAGTGTACCATATTACATATTGGATCTTTTAAAAATACAACTTTTACATTACCCTGCAGTTTACCTTAGTCATATCTCAGTTTACTCACTTACTTATGGCACTGCCTACCCCTGATGATTCGTTTTTCAAATCATATGAGCAAAAAATAGAAAAGCTCATCCATTGTTTACAAATGGCCTTTTTACCTTTGTGGAGATTGCAATGACTCATTTTCCATTAATTTAGATTTTTTTCGAACAAGCATTGCAGAGCTGGTTGCAATTTCAATTTCATCCCCCTGAAAAGATATAACAAATATTATAACAAATAGTATGGTTGAACTCAAATGTGCTAGTTGATAAAATACCTGTATTTATGGAAAATATATTTGAAAAGGGTATTTTGTTTTGAAATGATATTGCAAATTGGAACGGTAGAGTTATGTCTTTCATGGAGTTATTGGAATTATATGGGAAGGTCTGCTCAATCCAAGATTACAACCAATTGATTACAGCATTACCCCTCAAAATTGAGGAGGCAGGTGTCAGTGGGAGGAGGTAGGGAACTGGTCTGTCTGCCCAATATAAATCTATCAAAACTGTCGGAGGAACAAAAATAGCATAAATAGGAAAGTATACCAGTTTCATTTGAGGACCAGGATGTTGACAGCTGTGCCATACAGATTGCAAAATAGCTGGGAAGAGATTTTTGATGTACCGCTTCCATGGCACAGGGTGTATGAGTTGATATATAAAACGACGCAAGATTCTAGACTTTGTGCTTTTCAGCTAAAATTCTTGTACAGAATTCTGGTCATCAACAAAATGTTGAATATTTGGGTCATACAATCATTGCAGCTCTGCAGATTTTGTTGTGAGGATACATAATCAAAATACCTTTTGTTTTGGTATTGCCCTCAGGTAGCCTGTTTCTGGTCTCAGGTTCAGGAATGGCTGAAAAAGCATAACATTAATCAAAAATTCACCCTAGAAATAGCATTGTTGGGAGATCTAGAGAAACCTGGTCAGTCAATTACTAATAATCTTATTAAAAGTATTTATCTTCAACTCGCTATCTGTGGATTCTATTCGATTAGATAGATTCAAATTGTATGTTAAACATCACAGCATAATTGAAAGATATACACCACCGGTCAAAGGTTTTAGAACACCTACTCATTCAAGGGTTTTTCATTATTTTTACTATTTTCTACATTGTAGAATAATAGTGAAGACATCAAAACTATGAAATAACACATATGGAATCATGTAGTAACCAAAAAAGTGTTAAGCAAATCAAAATATATCTTATGTTTGAGATTCTTCAAATAGCCACCCTTTGCCTTGATGACAGCTTTGCACACTCTTGGCATTCTCTCAACCAGCTTCATTAGGTAGTCAGCTGGAATGCATTTCAATTAACAGGTGTGCCTTGTTAAAAGTTAATTTGTGGAATTTCTTTCCTTCTTAATGCGTATGAGCCAATCAGTTGTGTTGTGACAAGGTAGGGGGGGTATACAGAAGATAGCCCTATTTGGTAAAAGACCAAGTCCACATTATGGCAAGAACAGCTCAAATAAGCAAAGAGAAACGACAGTCCATCATTACTTTAAGACATGAATGTCAGTCAATACGGAACATTTCAATAACTTTGAACGTTTCTTCAAGTGCAGTCGCAGAAACCATCAAGCGCTATGATGAAACTTGCTCTCATGAGGACCGCCACAGGGATGGAAGACCCAGAGTTACCTCTGCTGCAGAGGATAAGTTCATTAGAGTTACCAGCCTCAGAAATTGCAGCCCAAATAAATGCTTCACCGAGTTCAAGTAACAGACACATCTCAATATCAACTGTTCAGCGGAGACTGTGAATCAGGCCTTCCTGGTTGAATTGCTGAAAAGAAACCACTACTAAAGGACACCAATAAGAAGAAGAGACGTGCTTGGGGCAAGAAACATGAGTAATGGACATTAGAATGGTGGAAATGTGTCCTTTGGTCTGGAGTCCAAATTGGAGGTTTTGGTTCCAACCGCCGTGTCTTGGTGAGACGCGGTGTGGGTGAACGGATTATCTCCGCATGTGTATTTCCCACCGTTTAGCATGGAGGAGGAGGTGTTATGGTGTGGGGGTGCTTTGCTGGTGACACTGTCTGTGATTTATTTAGAATTTAACCAGCATGGCTACCACAGCATTTTGCAGCGATACGCCATCCCATCTGGTTTGGGCTTAGTGGGACTATCATTTGATTTTCAAATGACCTGGCCTCCACAATCCCCCGAGCTCAACCAAATTGAGATGGTTTGGGATGAGTCGGACCGCAGAGGGAAAGAAAAGCAGCCATCAAGACGGTTTTAAAAGCATTCCAGGTGAAGCTGGTTGAGAGAATGCCAAGAGTGTGCAAAGCTGTCATCAAGGCAAAGGGTGGCTATTTGAAGAATCTCAAATATAAAATATATTTTGATTTGTTTAACACTTTTTTGGTTACTACATGATTCCATATGTGTTATGTCATAGTTTTGATGTGTTCACTATTATTCTACAATATAGAAAATAGCAAAAAAAAATAAAGAAAAACCCTTGAATGAGTAGGTGTTCTAAAACTTTTGACCGGTAGTGTATGGCGTGTAGAAATCTAAAGAGGGTGCCAGCAGAGATAGGTGGGATGGGCTGAGGGAAGCTGAGGGTTGGGATGTGGAACTGGAGACAAGTGTGATTGGAGTTGCTGGGAGGGGATAGAATGACAGTCAAAGATAAAAGTAAAAAATAAAGTCAAAATAAACAAACAAAAAAAGTAAGGGAGAGGTTTTTTTTAGGGGGGGGGGACTCTAGGGGGGGTCTCAGATGGTTGAGGGGCAGCTCTCGTGGATCTGTGGGGGGATCTTGGAGAGTTGGTGGTATGGTGTGTTGAGAGCTTGGGCCGGTGGCCAATAGGTCACTGGTTCGGGTCCCCATTTTGACTTGGTGGGAGATCTGTCGACGTGTCCTTGGGCGGGGCGCTTGACCCTGGTTGCTCCTGTGGGTCGCTCTGAATGGGAGTCTGTTAGATGACTGAATGTAATGTACATTTTGAGCTGCTTCACTGCAGGTAGATTGCATATTTTCGTATTCAATTAAGCACTAAGGCCTGAGGGGGTGTGGTATATGGCCAATATACCGCAGCTAAGGGCTGATCTAATGCACGATGCAATGCAGAGTGTGTGGATACAGTCCTTAGCCGTGGTATATTGGTCATATAACAAAACCCCCCGAGGTGCCTTATTGCTGTTATAAACTGGTTACCAACGTAATTAGAGCAATGAAAATAAATGTTTTGTCATACCCGTGGTATACCACGGCTGTCAGCCAATCAGCATTCAGGGCTTGAACCACCCGGTTTATGATAAAACATATACTGTATATATACTGTATATATACACTACCTTTCAAAAGTTTGGGGTCACTTAGAAATGTCCTTGTTTTCGAAAGAAAAGCAATTTTTTGTCCATAAAAATAACATCAAATTGATCAGAAATACAGTGTAGACATTGTTAATGTTGTAAATGGATATTGTAGCTGGAAACGACTGATTTTTAATTGAATATCTACATAGGCGTACAGAGGCCAATTATCAGCAACCATCAGTTCTGTGTTCCAATGGCACGTTGTGTTTGCTAATTGTCACGATCGTCGACAGATGAAGCGGACCAAGGCGCAGCGTGATAAGCGTACATTCTTTATTTGTGTACACACACGAACCAAAACAATAAACCAAACGATACGTGAAGTCCTAGGTTATACACAAAACCTTTCGGAACAAGATTCCACAATAAACTAGTGAAAACAGGCTGCCTAAGTATGGGCCCCAATCAGAGACAACGAGCTACAGCTGCCTCTGATTGGGAACATCCCTGGCCAACATAGATCTAAACGATCTAGAACGAAAACATAGAAAATGTAACAGAAATTCCACACCCTGGCTCAACATTTAAGAGTCCCCCGAGTCAGGGCGTGACAGTACCCCCCCCCCCCCAAAGGCGCGGACTGTGACCGCGCCACACCAACATAACGGGATAGGGGCCGGGTGGTCATTCCGCCTCGGAGGCGGATCCGGCTCCGGGCGTGACCACCACTCTCTGTCTACCCCCCCGTAGCGCCCCTGGTCTGGTCTGGCCCCGCTGGCCGGAGCTGGACTGGACACCGGTGGAGCGGATTGCTCTGGCTCCGGTGTGGAGCAGCTGACCGGTGCCGGACCAGGCACTGGTGGAACAGGCACGGACCGTGCCGGACTGACGACGCGCACCACTGGCTTGGTGCGGGGAGCAGGAACGGGCCGGACCGGGCTGGCGACGCGCACCACTGGCTTGGTGCGGGGAGCAGGAACGGGCCGGACCGGACTGACGACGCGCACCACTGGCTTGGTGCGGGGAGCAGGAACGGGCCGGACCGGGCTGGCGACGCCGCACCACTGGCTTGGTGCGAGGGCAGGAACGGGCCGGACCGGGTGACGACGCCGCACCATTGGCTTGGTGCGGGGAGCAGGAACAGGCCGGACCGGGCTGGCGATGCGCACCACTGGCTTGGTGCGAGGGGCAGGAACAGGCCGGACCGGGCTGACGACGCGCACCACAGTCTTGGTGCGAGGGACAGGGACAGGCCGGACCGGGCTGGCGACGCGCACCACAGGCTTGGTGCGGGGAGCAGGAACGGGCCGGACCAGGCTGGCGACGCGCACCACAGGCTTGGTGCGGGGAGCAGGAACAGGCCGGACCGGGCTGGTGACGCGCACCACAGGCTTGGTGCGAGGGACAGGAACAGGCCGGACCGGGCAGGCAACGCGCACCACAGGCTTGGTGCGGGGAGCAGGAACAGGCCGGACCGGACTGACGACGCGCACCACTGGCTTGGTGCGGGGAGCAGGAACGGGCCGGACCGGTTGGCGACGCGCACCACTGGCTTGGTGCGAGGGGCAGGAACGGGCCGGACCGGGCTGACGACGCCGCACCATTGGCTTGGTGCGGGGAGCAGGAACAGGCCGGACCGGGGCTGGCGTGCGCACCACTGGCTTGGTGCGAGGGGCAGGAACAGGCCGGACCGGGCTGACGACGCGCACCACAGTCTTGGTGCGAGGGACAGGGACAGGCCGGACCGGGCTGGCGACGCGCACCACAGGCTTGGAGCGGGGAGCAGGAACGGGCCAGACCAGGCTGGCGACGCGCACCACAGGCTTGGTGCGGGGAGCAGGAACAGGCCGGACCGGGCTGGTGACGCGCACCACAGGCTTGGTGCGAGGGACAGGAACAGGCCGGACCGGGCAGGCAACGCGCACCACAGGCTTGGTGCGGGGAGCAGGAACAGGCCGGACCGGGCTGGTGACGCGCACCACAGGCTTGGTGCGAGGGACAGGAACAGGCCGGACCGGGCAGGCAACGCGCACCACAGGCTTGGTGCGGGAAGCAGGAACAGGCCGGACCGAGCTGGCGACACGCACCACAGGCTTGGTGCAGGGCGCAGGAACAGGCCGGACCGGGCTGAAGACGCGCACCATAGGCTTGGTGCGGGGAGCAGGAACAGGCCGGACCGGGCTGGCGAAGCGCACCACAGGCTTGGTGCGAGGGACAGGAACAGGCCGAACTGGACTGTGGAGACGGACTGGAGGTCTGGAGCGGAGAGCTGACACAACCTGTCCTGGCTGAATGCCTATTTCCACACAATCTGTGTGAGGCATCAGCACAGGACGTACAGGGCTGTGCACTCGTACTGGCACTACAGCACGTGGCACTGGCGCAGGATATCCGGGACCGAGGAGGGGTAATGGAGGCCACGAGCG
Source organism: Coregonus clupeaformis (assembly GCF_020615455.1). Classification (NCBI taxonomy): domain Eukaryota; kingdom Metazoa; phylum Chordata; class Actinopteri; order Salmoniformes; family Salmonidae; genus Coregonus; species Coregonus clupeaformis. The sequence goes on along the minus strand of NC_059199.1, from coordinate 254,190 downwards.
TTGATCCGGCACACTCCGTCCTGGCTGCATGCCCACCTTAGCACGACACGTGCGTGGTGCTAGCACAGGACGTACAGGACTGTGCCGGAACACTCGCGGCACAGTACGTGGCTCCGCATAACACAGAACCTGCCCAATCTCACGCTGCCTAGCCTGAGTACGGGGAGTTGGCTCTGCTCTACCTCTAGGCTCCGCCAACCACCCTTCCAGCCCCCCAAACCTGATGGCCTCCTCTCCTAGTCCGCCGATTTGTCCTGTAGCTGCCTCCAGCAGCCCCGTCGTCCACGCCGTGTGCCCCCCCAAAAATATTTATTGGGGTTGCCTCTCGCGTGTCCGTCGTCGGCACGGTTGGCGCCATTTCTCCTCTCCTGCCTGGGCATTTACTTTTGCCCATGGCCCTCTGCCCGCGAATATGTCCTCCCAAGACTACCATTCGCCCACCTGGGACATCGCCAACTTCTCCTCCTGGGCACGCTGCTTGGTCCTCTGGTGGTGGGATCTTCTGTCACGATCGTCGACAGATGAAGCGGACCAAGGCGCAGCGTGATAAGCGTACATTCTTTAATTGTACTTACACAAACAAAAACAATAAACCAAACGATACGTGAAGTCCTAGGTTATACACAAAACCTTTCGGAACAAGATCCCACAATAAACTAGTGAAAACAGGCTGCCTAAGTATGGTCCCCAATCAGAGACAACGAGCTACAGCTGCCTCTGATTGGGAACCACCCTGGCCAACATAGATCTAAACGATCTAGAACGAAAACATAGAAAATGTAACAGAAATTCCACACCCTGGCTCAACATTTAAGAGTCCCCCGAGCCAGGGCGTGACACTAATCCAAGTTTATCATTTTAAAAGTCTAATTGATCATTAGAAAACCCTTTTGCAATTATGTTAGCACAGCTGAAAACTGTTGTGCTGATTAAAGTAGCAATAAAACTGGCCTTCTTGAGACTAGTTGAGTATCTGGAGCATCAGCAATTGTGGGTTCAATTACAGGATCAAAATGGCCAGAAACAAAGAACTTTCTTTCTGGAACTCGTCAGTCTATTCTTGTTCTGAGAAATGAAGGCTATTCCATGCGAGAAATTGCCAAGAAACTTAAGATCTCGTACAATGCTGTGTACTACTGCCTTCACAGAACAGCGCAAACTGGCTCTAACCAGAATAGAAAGAGGAGTGGGAGGCCCCGGTGCACAACTGAGCAAGAGGACAAATACATTAGAGTGTCTAGTTTGAGAAACAGACGCCTCACAGGTCCTCAACTGGCAGCTTCATTAAATTGTACCCGCAAAACACCAGTCTCAACGTCAACAGTGAAGAGGCGACTCCGGGATGCTGACCTTCTAAGCAGAGTTGCAAAGAAAAAGCCATATCACAGACACTGGACAGAGGAAGATTGGAAAAAAAGTGTTATGGAAAGACTAATCGAAGTTTGAGGTGTTCGGATCACAAAGAAGAACATTTGTGAGACGCAGACCAAATTAAAAGATGCTGGAGGACTGCTTGATGCCATCTGTCAAGCATGGTGGAGGCAACATGATGGTCTGGGGGTGCTTTGGTGGTGGTAAAGTGGGAGATTTGTACAGGGTAAAAGGGATATTGAAGGAAGGCTATCACTCCATTTTGCAACGCCATGCCATACCCTGTGGACGGCGCTTGATTGGAGCCAATTTCCTCCTACAACAGGACAATGACCCAAAGCACAGCTCCAAACTATGCAAGAACTATTTAGGGAAGAAGTAGTCAGCTGGTATTCTGTCTATAATGGAGTGGCCAGCACAGTCACCGGATCTTAACACTATTGAGCTGTTGTGGGAGCAGCTTGACCGTATGGTACGTAAGAAGTGCCCATCAAGCCAATCCAACTTGTGGGAGGTCCTTCAGGAAGCATGGGGTGAAATCTCTTCAGATTACCTCAACAAATTGACAACTAGAATGCCAAACGTCTGCAAGGCTGTAATTGCTGCAAATGGAGGATTCTTTGACGAAAGCAAAGTTTGAAGGACACAATTATTATTTCTATTAAAAATCATTATTTCTAACCTTGTCAATGACTATATTTCCTATGCATTTTGCTATATTTCCTATTCAAACTCATTTCATGTATGTTTTCATGGAAAACAAGGAAATTTCTAAGTGACCCCAAACTTTTGAATGGTAGTGTACATATATATATTTTAGAATAGCCCCACCCACATGAAAAAATATTATAGTATACTTAAGCAATAAGGCACAATGGGGTGTGGTATATGGCCAATATACCATGGCTAAGGGCTGCTTGTAAGCACGACGCAATGCGGAGTGCCTGGATACAGCCCTTAGTCATGGTATATTGTCCATATACCACAAACCCCTGAGGTGCCTTATTGCCATTATAAACTGGTTACCAACATAATTAGAACAGCAAAAATAAATGTTTTGTCATACAGCCAATCAGCATTCAGGGCTCAAACCACCCAGTTTATAATATGGTATAAATACTATAATATTCACTGTAGTGTTTTTGGCTGAGTTTACTTTAGTATTCACTGCGAGTGTTTTATCACTGAGAGTGTTTTATTATACTATAGTATAAATACTGTCGTAAAAGAAAACTGTAGTCTATACAATAGTAATTAATGTAGTGTTTTTGCAATTGCAATACTGTAGTATTTACTTTTTGCGGACATTACTGTAGTATTTACTACAGTGTTTTTGTTTTATTATCTTTGACATAAAAGTGGAGGCTTTCACTTTCAGGAAATAATAAAATAACACATTTTCCATAGACTGTAGGGAGGGAGGGAGGGAGGGAGGGAGGTAGGTAGGGAGGGAGGGAGGGAGGGAGGGAGGGAGGGAGGGAGGGAGGGAGGGAGGGAGGGAGGGAGGGAGGGAGGGAGGGAGGTACGACTGGGGTCTAAATGGATAGTTCAGAGCTTCTGAGCTATTTTCTGTAACCTGTAGGGAACACAATATATGGTGTATACTTGGCATGTAGGTTTCTGACTTGTGGGTGGAACAAATTATGGGGGAGGGAAATGGACAGGGTATATGCAAATTAATTGTTTAAAAAGTGTAGTGTTTTTGCGGACTGTAGTGTTTTTGTAGATATTACTGTAGTATTTACTACAGTGCTTTTTTGCGGATAATACTGTAGTATTTACTATAGTATTATACAGTATACTACATTTTACCATAGAATTATATAGTATGTACTGTAGTATTCTAAAGTAAACTGTAATATTTTGCAGGCAGGATGCTGGTGAACGTGATATATAATCAACGGAGAGCTTACATCACTCCGTTTGCCCAACAGATTCCCTTCTGAAGGCGGGCGAGGTGAGATTGAGTATTTTTATACCAGAGAAAGCAGCTGTCTTTTGTACTGTAGTAATTTAGGTTAAATAGCTCACTAGAGAGTGCTAAAGCGATGCGTCACACATCAAATGCATACCCCAAACACCCAGGTCTGGTGAGTTCACGCCGGCTAAAGTTATAAATAAATAATAATACGTGGTATGACAGTAGAAAGTGGAGGAGGAGGAGGAGGAGGAGGAGGAGGAGGAGAAGGAGGAGGAGGAGGAGGAGGATGAGAAGGAGGAGGAGGATGAGAAGGAGGAGGAGGAGGATGAGGAGGAGGAGGAGGAGGAGGAGGAGGAGGAGGAGGAGGAGGAGGAGGAGGAGGAGGAGGAGGAGGAGGAGGATGAGAAGGGGAAGGAGGAGAAGGAGAAGAAGGAGGAGAAGGAGGGGAAGGAAGAGGAGGAGAAGGAGGAGGAGGAGGAGAAGGAGGAGGAGGAGGGTGAGAAGGGGAAGGAGAAGAAGGAGGAAAAGGAGGAAAAGGAGGAAAAGGAGGAGAAGGAGGGGAAGGAAGAGGAGGAGGAGGAGGAGGAGGAGGAGGAGGAAGAGGAGGAAGAGAAGAAGGAGGAGGAGGAGGAGGAGGAGGAGGAGGAGGAGCATGTAGCCTCCATCACGTCTTTATTATTTATCTGTTTTTAATCTGTTTTTCTCTTCTCTTCTCGTCGGCTCGCTGAGGAACCCTACTTCCATGGCTCTTTAGAGACAGCTAATATATAAAATGTGGCTTTCACTTGAGGCAAGTGCTACAGAGAAAGCATCTTAATAATTAATTGGCTTTGTGTTGCCGTTTTTGGGATAACTCCGAAATGAAAATGGCTAAGTTTGCTTCATTCAACTATTCAGAAAAACTGCAATCCCTTTGGGATTCTGACAATATCACTAAACAACTTTGTCATTCATCCACCAAAACCCTGAGAGGACTACAAAATGTAACATCCCCAAAAAACACCCAAACCATCTGCATGCCATTACTCCTTGTGGCAAAATCCCTTCCAAGCCTACCAATCAAACTCAACTAACCCAATCAGATCAAGCAATACTCCACACAGTATTATTTTTCAGTAGGATTCAGCCAATCAGTGTGGAAGACAATGAGAGGTCTTTAAGTATGTTGTTAGATCATAGGGCCTTCTCCATTAGAGGCCTCCCATAACTCCCTCTGCTCTGACTGCGTAATCAAAGCATTAGATGAGGCTGAGGCTGGAAGAGGCAGGGCAGGCAGGCAGGGCACGTCTCCCCACATCACAGACACATAAACATAATGGAGGGGATGGGGGGATGGGGGGTGGCGGTGGACAGAGGGTCTTTATATTCAGAATGTGTTTTTCCATTCCCTTTTCTTTGCAATTGAAAGTGTCTGCTTGTCTGCCTTTTACCTCCCCATAAGCTTGTCTGCTCATTCCTTCGTTTGGATGAAGGAACTGACAAATGGATGAAGGAACAGACAGATGGATGAAGGAATAGACGGATGGATGAAGGAATAGACAGATGGATGAAGGAATAGACAGATGGATGAAGGAATAGACAGATGGATGGAGGAATAGACAGATGGATGAAGGAATAGACAGATGGATGAAGGAATAGACAGATGGATGAAGGAATAGACAGATGGATGGAGGAATAGACAGATGGATGAAGGAATAGACAGATGGATGAAGGAATAGACAGATGAATGAAGGAATAGCAGATGGATGAAGGAATAGACAGATGGATGAAGGAATAGACAGATGGATGAAGGAATAGACGGATGGATGAGGGAATAGACAGATGGATGGAGGAATAGACAGATGGATGAAGGAATAGACAGATGGATGAAGGAATAGACAGATGGATGAAGGAATAGACAGATGGATGAAGGAATAGACAGATGTATGAAGGATTAGACAGATGGATGGAGGAATAGACAGATGTATGAAGGAATAGACAGATGGATGAAGGAATAGACAGATGGATGAAGGATTAGACAGATGGATGAAGGAATAGACAGATGGATGAAGGAATAGACAGATGGATGAAGGAATAGACAGATGGATGGAGGAATAGACAGATGGATGAAGGAATAGACAGATGGATGGAGGAATAGTAAGATGATGGAGGAGTAGGAGTAAAGAGTTAATGAGGCAGATTGCTCTCGTCGCTGCTCTGTGAGGGATTACAGGGAGATTACCATGCCTGATTCTCTCTCTCTCGTTCCCTCATGCCTCCTCTCTCCTTCCCTCCCTCACTGACAGTGATGAACCAGAACAGGAGGTCATGGCCGTGTTGGCCTAGCGACGGCCTAGCGACGGGGCACGTCTCAACAGAGGTGAGTGGGAGAGGAACCCCTGATGTCTGTGTCAGGGAAAATGGCAGCTGAGCTATTCAATACAACTGTCCTCTTAGTGGATAGGATTTCTGAGGCCTTGTGGCTGACATTTTGCTTTATGAACCTTTCCACTACACTACGATACCAAAACAGTATCCTGAATTGACCATGTGGCTGACATTTTAGATGATGATGAACCTCTCTTGCCCATTATCAAACCACAATAGAATAGAATACAAAAAATGAATGCAACAGAATATAATTGAATAGAATGAAATAAAATAGAATAGAATAAAATAAAATAAAATAAAATAGAATAAAATAAAATAGACTAAAATAAAATAAAATAAAATAAAATAAAATAAAATACAATAGAATACAATAGAATACAATAAAATAAAATAGCATAAAATATAATACAGTAGAATACAATAAAATAAAATTGAATGCAATAAAATAGAATAAAATAGAATAGAATAGAATCCAATATAATAAAATAAAATAGAATAGAATAAAATAGAATATAATAGAATGAAATAGAATAGAATGAAATATAACTTTTAGTTTGTGGGCCTACTTCCTAGACAAGGTACATTAATACGTCCGAGTTTCAAAAGGCCTATTTTAGAGGCTATCCAACGTGTCAATGCATGCTAATTGCAGAGGCCTTTAAATTAGGTTAATTATTAGAGTTGGAATCACTGGCATATTTTGTATGGATTTTGTATCCAGGAAAGCTGCATATCAGTGGATAAGAGCACACAAATTTAGGCAGAAGACATTAAAAACTCACTTTTGCACTCACTGAATAACAAATGGTGAAAAGGTCTGGAATATATTATTCAGATTGAGGGGAATTTGCAATTATTATAAGTAATCTCAACCCACAATAGCAATGTTAAGCACCCTCCATAAAATACAATGAGCAGAACAATAGATAAAAAGTGTGCATACAGAACCTACACTTCATCGTCTGTTGGCAGCACCACAGTGTTAAATATGTAAGCACACTATAGAAGATGCTAATTAGCCTATGCGTTATTCATTGACTATAAACTCACTGTCAGTCAAAACGGCTTTAGAGACCAAAGTCAATAGCATGGTATGATGTTCCTAAAAGAGTACTTCAATCAATAGCTTCAGACAAGATGATCACATTTCAAATGGTTTAATTAATTTTATTTGTTGCTATTTCCTTTAACACAATTGTGAGATGAGCTGGACATGCAAGTGATAAACAGTATATTCACCCAGTCATTTGTGAATGTATAGACGTGGTCAGGGCCTTAGCTGAAACCAACCTCCCTTCATAATACAGTCCAAACAGAATTACATGGATTAGAATGGAAATGAGTTTGCGAGGAGTGGTATAAAGGCTATGAACATGGCAATGGGTGTACAAAACATTAAGGACACAATGCTCTTTCCATGACATAGACTGACCAGATGAATCCAGGTGAAAGCTATGATCCCTTATTGATGTCACTTGTTAAATCCACTTCAATCAGTGTAGATGAAGGGGAGGAGACAGGTTAAAGAAGGATTTTTAAGCCTTTAGACAATTGAGACATGGATTGTGTATGTATGCCATTCAGAGTGTGAATAGGTAAGTGTGCCTTGGAGTGGAGTGCTGTTCGAAGGAGGGGTGCAACTCAATATTAAGAAGGTGTCCTTGTTTTGTATACTCAGTGTACAAGTGTGTGTGTGCATGTGTGTGTGTGTGTGTGTGTGTGTGTGTGTGTGTGTGTGTGTGTGTGTGTGTGTGTGTGTGTGTGTGTGTGTGTGTGTGTGTGTGTGTGTGTGTGTGTGTGTGTGTGTGCGTGTGTGCGTGTGTGTGTGTGTGTGTGTGTATGTGTGTACTGTATATGCAGGGTTTATGCAGGGTTGGGGAGTAACGGATTACATATAATCCGTTACATGTAACTGATTACAAAAAACTGCAACTGTAATCTCTTATGTTACCAGCAAAATATTGTAATCAGAACACAGATACTTTTGAAAAACTAGATGATTACTTCTAGGATTACTTTTAAATTCAGAAAGGATGTTTGCGAAACATTTGTTTGACACCTTTCTGTTTTCTCAATGTCATTCAAATCAGCAATAAAAAAAAGGAGCAAGTTTAAGTTTGTTTCGCCTGAGCGAGTCTGACCACAAGACTACTATGATGACACACCAAATACATTTCATTGATCGCGGGAAAATACCAGGAATAGGCTTTTGTAGGTTACAGGCCAAGCTACAGTTGAAATCGGAAGTTTACATACACCTTAGCCAAATACATTTAAACTCAGTTTTTCACAATTCCTGACATTTAATCCTAGTAGAAATTCCCTGTCTTAGGTCAGTTAGGATCACCACTTTATTTTAAGAATGTGAAATGTCAGAATAATAGAATAGAATAATAGTAGAGAGAATTATTTATTTCAGCTTTTATTTCTTTCATCACATTCCCAGTGGGTCAGAAGTTTACATACACTCAATTAGTATTTGGTAGCATTGCCTTTAAATTGTTAAACTTGGGTAAAACGTTTTGGGTAGCCTTCCAGCTTCTCACAATAAACTGGGTGAATTTTGGCCCATTCCTCCTGAAAGAGCTGGGGTAAATGAGTCAGGTTTGTAGGACTCCTTGCTCGCACATGCTTTTTCAGTTCTGCACACACATTTTCTATAGGATTGAGGTCAGGTTTTCGTGATGGCCACTCCAATACCTTGACTTTGTTGTCCTTAGCCATTTTGCCACAACTTTGGAAGTATGCTTGGGGTCATTGTCCATTTGGAAGACCCATTTGCGACCAAGTTTTAACATCCTGACTAATGTCTTGAGATGTTGCTTCAATATATCCACATAATTTTCCTTCCTCATGATGCCATTTATTTTGTGAAGTGCACCAGTCCCTCCTGCAGCAAAGTACCCCCACAGCATGATACTGCCACCCCTGTGCTTCATGGTTGGGATGGTGTTGTTCAGCTTGCAAGCCACCCCCTTTTTCCTCCAAACATAACGATGGTCATTATGGCCAAACAGTTCTATATTTTTCATCAAACCAGAGAAAATTTCTCCAAAAAGTCCGATCTTTTTCCCCATGTGCAGTTGCAAACCGTAGTCTGGCTTTTTTATGGCGGTTTTGGAGCAGTGGCTTCTTCCTTGCTGAGCGGCCTTTCAGGTTATGTCGATAAAGGACTTGTTTTACTGTGGATATAGATACTTTTGTACCTGTTTCCTCCAGCATCTTCACAAGGTCCTTTGCTGTTGTTCCGGGATTGATTTGTACTTTTCGCACCAAAGTCTGATAGACCTAATGGGCACACACTATTGATATATTTAAACAGCGGTAAATTATTGAGATATCAAAGTGTCAAAAACAAAAACTGAAAAAATAGGCCTATAGCAAATGCAGAATATGTTGTTACATTTTCACATGCATATAGCACTTTTCGGTATTGCCATTGCATGAGAACAGCATTTTTCTTCAACTCGAAGCAATGAGCCCAATTACCCCCAGGTGATAAGGGTAGGCAACAACACATCTGCCACACTGATCCTCAACATGGGGGCCCCTCAGGGGTGCGTGCTTAGTCCCCTCATGTACTCCCTGTTCACTCATGACTGCATGGCCAGGCACGACTCCAACACCATCATTAAGTTTGCTGATGACACAACGGTGGTAGGCCTGATCACCGACAATGATGAGACAGCCTATAGGGAGGAGGTCAGAGACCTTGCAGTGTGGTGCCAGGACAACAACCTCTCCCTCAACATGAGCAAGACAAAGGAGATGATCGTGGACTACAGGAAAAGGATGACCGAACACGCCCCCATTCACATCGACAGGCAGTAGTGGAGCAGGTTGAGAGCTTCAAGTTCCTTGGTGTCCACATCACCAATAAACTATCATGGTCCAAACACACCAAGGAAGTCGTGAAGAGGGCACGACAACGCCTTTTCCCCTCAGGAGACTGAAAAGATTTGGCATGGTTCCCCAGATCCTCAAAATGTTCTACAGCTGCACCATCGAGAGCTGCACCATCGAGAGCCTCCTGACCGGTTGCATCACCGCCTGGTATGGCAACTGCTCTGCATCCGACCGTAAAGCTCCTGAGTGGGCTCCCGAGTGGCGCAGCGGTCTAAGGCACTGCATCTCAGTGCTTGAGGCGTCACTACAGACACCCTGGTTCGATTCCAGGCTGTATCACAACCGGCCGTGATTGGGAGTCCCATAGGGCAACGCACAATTGGCCCAGGGTCGTCCGGATTTGGCTGGTGTAGGCCGTCATTGTAAATAAGAATTTGTTCTTAACTGACTTGCCTAGTTAAACAAAAAATTAAATAAAAAAGCGCTACAGAGGGTAGTGCGTACAGCCCAGTACATCACTGGGGCCAAGCTTCCTGCCATCCCGGACCTATATACCAGGCGGTGTCAGAGGAAGGCCCAAAATATTGTCAAAGACTCCAGTCACCCTAGTCATAGACTGTTCTCTCTGCTACCACACGGCAAGTGGTACCGGAGCGCCAAGTCTAGGTCCAAAAGGATCCTTAACAGCTTCTATCCCCAAGCCATAAAACTGCTGAACAATTAATCAAATGGCCACCCGGACTATTTGCATTGACCCCCCCTTTTGTTTTTACACTGCTGCTACTCGCTGTCTTTTATCAATGCATAGTCACTTTACCCCTACCTACATGTAAAAATTACCTTGAATAACCTGTACCACATTGTTGGTTAAGGGCTTGTAAGTAAGCATTTCACGTAAGGTTGTATTCGGCGCATGTGACAAATAAAATTTGATTTGATTTGAATCAGTCCTCCATGACAACAAGATAAACAACAGAGTAGGCTAATAAGTCCTTAGTTTTGGGGTTATGCTCATGTAAAACAATTTGGCTAATCTATATTTCCATATTTCCAAGTTATATTCTTGAAGATCAAGGGATATTCAATTAATTGGAATGACTAGAAATCTGACAGACTTTGGTTTTTAATATAAAGATATAGCCTAATCGTATTATTAGCTGTAGTAGAAAGCAATGGGTTAGAAGAAGCCTACATAACCAACTCATGAAGTAAAAGGCAAAATCAATTTATGGCCAGCTATGTAAACTCTAACATTGATTTATCCTGCAATAGATGTCATTCAATTCGTAATATTCATTTGTGTCTTCTTCTAATGCCTCTTCAGGGGAAAGTAATCTAAAAGTAACTGAAAGTAATCAGATTATGTTACTGAGTTTGGGTAATCCAAAAGGTACGTTACTGATTACAATTTTGGACAGATAGCTAGTAACTGTAACGGATTATATATAGAAAATAACCTCCCCAACCCTGTTTGTATAGGTACAGTATGTCTTTAGGAGGGGTTGGATGAAGCGGAAAGTCATATTTTGTTGGACCTTGTGGACAATTGACGAATAAAGTGATCTTAATCTTAATCAGAAGGGCCATCGTGTCCAATGATTTGTCCCAGGGGTCCGTATTTGAATTAGAAGACAGCCTGTTCGAAAAGCCATATACACCACTGCCTGGTCTATCTGTGCGTCAGTCAACTCGAGGCCTCCCGCCAACCGCTATGGCTATCCCCAATGTAGCACAAGTTTTCATGTAAACGTAACCAATAACTGTCGTGGAACATGGTATTTTTCCTCTCTCTCTGATATTGAGGGACCCTAAGGAGAGACGGTTACGCACCCCAGTGGGCTACGGTGTAGCGACACAGTGGAAAACATTTGAGTCGCATTTGCTATGCTGTTTAATCAAATATATCGCATTTGTCATTAAAAAAGGTAAACTATGCTATAATAATGTGATGAATAGACAGTGGACTCATTCTCTGCAGCAAGAAGCATATGACCATCTTTCTGAACTTGGTTTGATACTGGAGCCTAAGATGTCTATCCAGACAGGGCAATGAAAAGACGCGCTCCTCTCACATTGGATTCTCCGATCATAACATAGCCTAATATTACAACCATAAGTTATATCAATTTCTACAGTAATCACATTAATCATATTTTTCAGAACATGTGAAAATCGAAACGCTCTCTCCTGTTTTTTATTTTTATTTTTTATTCTCGGGAATGTAGCCTATTACAAAACCCAGACCCCGCAGCAACGGTAAAAATACAAGTGAGACGAGATACTTTTCCCTTGTCCAATTGCTTTGACCATACCAGCAACATGCATTTTTATAAAAAGCTGATTAGCAATGTAGATAATCTCTGAAGATACAGCGTGCCATTTTCTGGACGCAGATAAAAGAGCAGCAGTCTGCCCGTTTAGGCGATGTCTCATCCCAAAGAAGGACCCTGCTGCCAGGTCCGACTAATCCCCTCCAAAATATTGACCCATTACGCATCACTCCATCTACAGTCATGTATATATTCTTCTCTAAGGAAACGGTGTCTTATTATTATGAAAACATACTAGCCTATCATATCTCGTTCAATACAAACATTTCAGAACGGCAGTCGACAGCAAAAAGGTCCATAGTCTGACATAACCATGCTCTGATGTTTGTCACGCTGTCGGAACATCCACATCCTGCTTCCACCACAGCAGCGCTATCAGAAAACGCAGACAGACGCAAAGTAATTGTGACCACAGAAAAACATACAGAAGAAAAAGTCCTTACTTGTGTCTTTCTGAAATCCCTCTCGATAATTCTCCAGACATCAAGTGTGTAATATTCCTGGTCTGGATATGCCGCTTATTTTGTTATCCAGTGCGTGAAGCAGGTCAGAATGCAGTTTTCTTCTTCTTCTTCTCCAGCTAGCAGATGCGAACGGAGCTAGCCCTGTCGTTCTACCTGCACGGGGTGGAATAGAAGAGACAGCATCAGCACCGCACTGGAGCCCGCCCACCGCGACACGCCCCGCTCCGGCTTCTTCCAACCAAGGCGAGGGAGAAGTTGGCGAAATAGCCCCTTCGGTTCTCTATTTACCAGTTCCCCCAGGCGACCCACATAGTGACACACTGAAGATCTAACTTGAACTCTGAACATTGATGTTGGGCATTTGTGGAAGGGCTGGCCTATTACTTAAGAAGGCTTAAATTAATTCAAAAATGTTAAAATCTCAATTGGCATTTAAAAACAGTGTTGAAAGACAACATTGTAGGCTTACTGGCATACCTAGCCTATTTCAAATGGCAGGTGACCTAATTACTAAATTAAAATCAGCTATGCAAATGGACCAATGAAAACACAACATTCAAACAATTGCCAAACTTGATTGGTAAACTGTTTAGATTATTTTTAGTGAATATGTGCCCCATTTGATTTCAAAGCAAATACAATTGAACAGTTTAACAATTTAATGCAAAAACAGGATGAGAGATGTACTGTGAATATTAAAGGTTACACAATAAAAACAGAACTCAATTATCAACAGTTTTACTATGTCCCTCATGGAGGCAATTCTTCACAAAGTTATGAAACATTAAGAATTTATGTACTTATTCTTTTTTCTAGTCTTCATTATCTGTGGACCAATTCCCAAACCAATTATACAACGGTAATGGAAATATCACAGCATTTATATTTCGTTTTTCAATTGCTAAGCTATTTGACTATTTCTGATCAGCCCACTACTACTTGGAGAATATGTCTATTTTTCAACAAAGTCTCTCTCTGTGTCTCTCTGTCTCTCTGTCTGTCTCTGTCTGTCTCTGTCTGTCTCTCTCTGTGTCTCTCTGTCTCTCTGTCTCTCTGTCTGTCTGTCTGTCTGTCTGTCTGTCTGTCTGTCTGTCTGTCTGTCTGTCTGTCTGTCTGTCTGTCTGTCTGTCTGTCTGTCTGTCTGTTCTCTCTCTCTCTCTCTCTCTCTCTCTCTCTCTCTCTCTCTCTCTCTCTCTCTCTCTCTCACACACACACACTCTCTCTCTCTCTCCCTCTCTCCCTGACACTGACAGACATGGGCTGGGGCTGCAGCTCATTAGAAGGCTAGAGCCTCGTCTGGTCTGGTCTGGTCTGGAGTGTGACTGTGACTGTGATTCACTCCTGTCCCAAGTCATGTCAGCAAATTGCCACAGCTGATTACTTTATCTCAGCACATGTTATTATCTCTCTATTTACTTTTTCCTGTAAGAGTATGTGTCTGTATCAAGTTATCCAGCAGTAATGGTGGCTGTGGGAACTGAAAGAACAACGGACTCAGACCAGAGAGAAATATGAACTGTAGTTATCTATTTTTAATGTTCCTCTATTTTGTAACATGTCTAAATCAGAGGCCTGTGTCTTTGATAGAGAAATCAGACACATAGTCAATGAAGCTGGAAGGAGGGCATCAAGCACTCTTACTTAGTGATATTGACAGGGACAGACATGTAGAGCGTCGATCAAAATACCATCCAGGGCTGCTCACGCTCTGTGAGACAGAAAAGAAAGATGAGGTCACAGATCTCATTGTCACTAAGCAAAGACTGCTAGGTCTAAGCAGGATCAGGGGTTGAAAGGAACTGCAAATCTCAGTCTGGGTAAAGATATATTATGGACTGCTTCTATACTCAATATATTATTGTATGCATTATAAATTACTATAGAGTTTCTTCTGCAGCCGATGTGAGTAAGACCTTTAAACAGGTCAACATTCACAAGGCTGCAGGGCCAGATGGATTACCAGAACGTGTACTCCGAGCATGCGCTGACCAACTGGCAAGTGTCTTCACTGACATTTTCAACATCTCCCTGTCTGAGTCTGTAATACCAACATGTTTCAAGCAGACCACCATAGTCCCTGTGCCCAAGAATATTAAGGTAACCTGCCTAAATGACTACCGACCCATAGCACTCATGTCTGTAGCCATGAAGTGCTTTGAAAGGCTGGTCATGGCTCACAACACCATTATCCCAGAAACCCTAGAACCACTCCAATTTGCATATCGCCCCAACAGATCCAAAGATGTGCTCCACACTGCCCTTTCACACCTGGACAAAAGGAACATTTATGTGAGAATGCTATTCATTGACTACAGCTCAGCTTTCAACACCATAGTGCCCTCAAAGCTCATCACTAAGCCAAGGACCCTGGGACTAAACACCTCCCTCTGCAACTGGATCCTGGACTTCCTGACGGGCCGCCCCCAGGTGTTAAGGGTAGGTAACAACACATCCGCCACGCTGATCCTCAACACGGGGGCCCCTCAGGGGTGTGTGCTAAGTCCCCTCCTGTACTCCCTGTTCACTCATGACTGCATGGCCAGGCACGACTCCAACACCATCATTAAGTTTGCCGATGACACAACAGTGGTAGGCCTGATCACTGACAACGACAAGACAGCCTATAGGGAGGAGGTCAGAGACCTGGCGTGTGTGGTGCCAGGATAACAACCTCTCCCTCAACGTGATCAAGACAAAGGAGATGATTGTTGACTACAGGAAAAAGAAGAGGACCGAGCACGCCCCTATTCTCATCAACAGGGCTGTAGTGGAGCTGTTTGAGAGCTTCAAGTTCCTTGGTGTCCACATCACCAACAAACTAACATGGTCCAAGCACACCAAGACAGTCGTGAAGAGTGCACGACAAAACCTATTACCCCTAAGGAGACTGAAAAGATTTGGCATGGGTCCTCAGATCCTCAAAATGTTTTACAGCTGCACCATCGAGAGCATCCTTGTCACGCCCTGACGTATGGAACTCTTGTATGTTGAGTCAGGGTGTGGAAATCTATGTGATGGATCTAGGTATTGTGTTTCTATGTTTGGCCGGGTGTGATTCCCAATCAGAGACAGCTGTCACTCGTTGTCTCTGATTGGGGATCATACTTAGGTAGCCCAGTTGCCTACTATGTTTGTGGGATCTTGTTCCTGTGTTAGGCTTGTATTGTGTATAGCCTTGGACTTCACATTACGTTGGTTTGTTGTTTTGTTCGTATGTTTATTTTATAAAATAAACATGTTCACATCGCACGCTGCACCTTGGTCTGACCCGTTCTTCAACGATCGAGCAGCAGACACCCTGGACACAGGTGGGGAAGAGTTTTTGGACATGGGAGGAGATTTTGGCAGGAAAAGGACCCTGGGCGAAGGAGGAGACCCAGGCAGGAGAGGAACACAGAAGGCGTCGGCCGAGGAGGAAGCCCGCAAGACAGCCCCAATAATGTTTTTTGGGGGGGCTAAAAGGGTGCACTCGTGGGGGCTCAAGGAGGAGTCCTTACTGGAGGAGGACTGGGTGCGGAGAGTAAAGGACTGGTACAGTCGTAGACCTCCAGCGCCGGTTCCCAGTCCGGTATGCCTCGTGCCTGCTCCTCGCAACATGCCAGTGGTGCGTGTTCCCAGTCCGGTACGGCCCGTGCCTGCTCCTCGCACCAAACCAGTGGTGCGTGTCGCCGGCCCGGCCCGTTCCTGCTCCGCGCACCAGACCAGTGGTGCGTGTTCCCAGTCCGGCCTGGCCCGTTCCTGCTCCTCGCACCAGGCCTGTGGTGCGTCTCCAGTCCGGCCCGTTCCTGCTCCTCGCACCAGACCAGTGGTGCGTGTTCCCAGTCCGGCCCGGCCCGTGCCTGCTCCTTGCACCAAGCCAGTGGTGCGTGTTCCCAGTCCGGCATGGCCCGTGCTCGTTCCACCGGTGCCTGGTTCAGCACCGGTCAGCTGCTCCACTCCGGAGTCAGAGCAGTCCGCTCCACCGCTCCACCGCTGCCCAGTCCAGCTCCGGTCAGCGGTTCCACTCCGGAGCCAGAGCAGTCCGCTCCACCGGTGCCCAGTCCAGCTCTGGTCAGCGGATCCATTCCCGGAGCCAGAGCAGTCCGCTCCACCGGTGCCCAGTCCAGCTCTGGTCAGCGGGTCCACTCCGGAGCTAGAGCAGTCCGCTCCACCGGGGGCCTGTTCAGCTCTGGTCAGCGGCTCTACTCCAGACCCAGAAGTCAGCCCCTCTCCAGGGTCAGGGCGTCCCACACCAGGGTCCAGACAGGGCTTGGTGCATCGCGGGAGGATTGCCGATCCAGGCCCAGACGTCAGCCCCTCTCCAGGTTCTGGGTCTCCCACACCAGGGTCCAGACAGGGCTTGGTGCATCGCAGGAGGATTGCCGATCCAGGCCCAGACGTCAGCCCCTCTCCAGGTTCTGGGTCTCCCACACCAGGGTCCAGACAGGGCTTGGTGCATCGTGGGAGGAAGGAGAGGGGAAGCATCGCGCCGAGGTCCAGACCAGACCAGGGGCGCAACGGGGAGGCTGAGAGGAAGAGGTCATCACGCCCGGAGCCGGATCTGCCTCCGAGTTGGAATGCCCACCCGGACCCTACCCTGTTATGTCAGGTTTGTGCGGTTGGAGTCCGCACCTTTGGGGGGGGGTACTGTCACGCCCTGATGAATGGAACTCTTGTATGCTGAGTCAGGGTGTGGAAATCTATGTGATGTGTTCTATGTTTAGGATCTAGGTATTGTGTTTCTATGTTTGGCCGGGTGTGATTCCCAATCAGAGACAGCTGTCGCTCGTTGTCTCTGATTGGAGATCATACTTAGGTAGCCCAGTTGCTTACTATGTTTGTGGGATCTTGTTCCAATGTTGGGCTTGTATTGTGTATAGCCTTGGACTTCACGTTACGTTGGTTTGTTGTTCTGTTCGTATGTTTATTTTATAAAATAAACATGTTCACATCGCACGCTGCACCTTGGTCTGACCCGTTCTTCAATGATCGTGACAATCCTGACTGGTTGCATCACTGCCTGGTATGGCAACTGCTCTGCCTCCGACCGCAAGGCACTACAGAGGGTAGTGCGTACGGCCCAGTACATCACTGGGGCCAAGCTTCCTGCCATCCAGGACCTCTATACCAGGCGGTGTCAGACGAAGGCCCTAAAAATTGTCAAAGACTCCAGCCACCATAGTCATAGACTGTTCTCTCTGCTACCGCACGGCAAGCGGTACCGGAGCGCCAAGTCTAGGTCCAAGAGGCTTCTAAACAGCTTCTAACCCCAAGCCATAAGACTCCTGAACAACTAATGAAATGGCTACCCAGACTATTTGCATTGCCCCCCCACTCCTCTTTTACACTGATGCTACTCTCTGTTTATTATCTATGCATAGTCACTTTAATAACTCTACCTACATACATATTACCCCAATAACCTCGACTAACCGGTGCCCTCGCACATTGACTCGGTACCGGTACCCCCTGTATACAGTTGTGGTCAAAGGTTTAGAGAATGAAACAAGTATTGGTCTTCACAAAGTTCGCTGCTTAAGTGTTATGAGATCTTTATGTCAGATGTTACTATGGTATACTGAAGTATAATTACAAGCATGTCATAAGTGTCAAAGGCTTTTGTTGACAATTACATTAAGTTTATGCAAAGAGTCAATATTTGCAGTGTTGACCCTTCTTTTTCAAGACCTCTGCAATCCGCCCTGGCATGCTGTCAATTAATTTCTGGGCCATATCCTGACTGATGGCAGCCCATTCTTGCATAATCAATGCTTGGAGTTTGTCAGAATTTGTGGGTTTTTGTTTGTCCATCCGCCTCTTGAGGATCGACCACAAGTTCTCAATGGGATTAAGGTCTGGGGAGTTTCCTGGCCATGGACCCAAAATGTCAATGTTTTGTTCCCCGAGCCACTTAGTTATCACTTTTGCCTCATGGCAAGGTGCTCCATCATGCTGGAAAAGGCATTGGTCGTCACCAAACTGTTATTGGATGGTTGGGTGAAGTATTTTTGGAGGATGTGTTGGTACCATTCGTTATTCATGGCTGTGTTCTTCGGCAAAATTGTGAGTGAGCCCACTCCCTTGGCTGAAAAGCAACCCCACACATGAATGGTCTCAGGATGCTTTACTGTTGGCATGACACAGGACTGATTGTAGAGCTCACCTTGTCTTCTCGGACAAGGTGTTTTCCGGATGCCCCAAACAATCGGAAAGGGGATTCATCAGAGAAAAGGACTTTACCCCAGCCCTCAGCAGTCCAATCCCTGTACCTTTTGCAGAATATCAGTCAGTCCCTGATGTTTTTCCTGGAGAGAAGTGGCTTCCTCGCTGCCCTTCTTGACATCAGGCCATCCTCCAAAAGACTTCGCCTCACTGTGCATGCAGATGCACTCACACCTGCCTGCTGCCATTTCTGAGCAAGCTCTGCACTGGTGGTGCCCCGATCCCGCAGCTGAATCAACTTTAGGAGACGGTCCTGGCGCTTGCTGGACTTTTTTGGGCGCCCTGACGCCTTCTTCACAACAATTGAACCTCTCTCCTTGAAGTTCTTGATGATCCGATAAATGGTTGATTTAGGTGCAATCTTACTAGCAGCAATATCCTTGCCTGTGAAGCCCTTTTTGTGCAAAGCATTGATGACGGCACGTGTTTCCTTGCAGGTAACCATGGTTAACAGAGGAAGAAAAAAGATTTCAAGCACCACCCTCCTTTTAAAGCTTTCAGTCTGTTATTCTAACTCAATCAGCATGACAGAGTGATCTCCAGCCTTGTCCTCGTCAACACTCTCACCTGTGTTAACGAGAGAATCATTGACATGATGGCAGCTGGTCCTTTTGTGGCAGGGCTGAAACGCAGTGGAAATATTTTTTGGGGATTAAGTTCATATTCATGGCAAATAGAGGGACTTTGCAATTAATTGCAATTCATCTGATCACTCTTCATGACATTCTTGAGTATATGCAAATTGCCATCATCAAAACTGAGGCAGCAGACTTTGTGAAAATTAGTATTTGTGTCATTCTCAAAACTTTTGACCACGACTGTATAGCCTCGCTATTGTTATTTTTACTGCTGCTCTTTAATTATTTGTTACTTTTATTTCGTATTATTTTATATTGTATTTTTTTTGTGACTCTTTTTTATTTTGGGGGGGGGGTGGTAGTCTTTCTTAAAACTGCATTGTTGGTTAAGGGCTTGTAAGTAAGCATTTCACTGTCAGCTCTACACCTGTTGTATTCGGCGCATGTGACAAATACAATTTGATTTGATGGGATTTGATTGGATTTGAGAATATAGACATGAACAAATACACTGAGTGTACAAAACTATAAGAACACCTTCCTAATATTGAGTTGCACCCCCTATTACCCTCAGAACAGCCTCAATTGGTCGGGACATGGACTCTACAAGGTGTCAAGCGTTCCACAGGAATACTAGCCTATGTCGACTCCAATGCTTCCCACCGTTGTGTCAAGTTGGCTGGATGTCCTTTTGGGTGGTGGACCATCCTTGATACACACGGGAAACTGTTGAGTGTGGAAAACCCAGCAGCGTTGCAATTTTTGACACACTCAAACCAGTGCGCCTGGCACCTACTACCATACCCCATTCAAAGGCACTTTTGTCTTGCCCATTCACCCTCTGAATGACACACGTACACAATCCTTATCTCAATTGTCTCAATGCTTAAAAATCCTTCTTTAACCTGTCTCCTCCCCTTCATCTACACTGATTGAAGTGGATTTAACAAGTGACATCAGTAAGCGATCGTTGCTTTCACCTGGATTCACCTGGTCAGTCTTTGTTATGGAAAGAGCAGGTGTTCCTAAAGTTTTGTACACTCAGTGTATATAGTTTAAATGCATAAAAGGAATCAAGCTATTGAATTATATTAATAAGCAGGAATTCTCATGGTGGTTGTAAGGGTTGGGGTGAGGTGTGGTCCAGGTGCGGTGCAGGATAGACAGTAGGCAGTAGGCAGAGATGGTGAAACAAGGATCTTTACTGGTGGTCCCAAAACCAGGATACAAAATAACGGACTTGTCACGAAAAAATAAAGGAGGAGCAAATTGGTCTCCATAAACAGGCTGACAGCAAACATACTAAATACTAACTACGACTGAAAACAACAATGAAACAGCGAGAACACTTCTCAAGTACCTGTACATACGTCTTGCAATCAGACACTGAGTAGTACTGTTTGGCATCGAGAAACTAGCAGAGAAAACAGAGCAAGGGAACACAGGGAAGTGAGGGCATAAATATACAGGTGAACAGGTAAACAAAGGTGACACCAATAGGATAATGATTAGTCCAGACTGTGAGTGAGGAGGTGTCTAAGGGTGTCGGAGGATGACACCTAGTGGGTCGCTCCGGAACTGCGACCCCCTCCTGGAACAGGTGGTTGCATGTTTGCCCAAAACTTGTGGAGAAATAATAGATTAGATCAGATGTTACATGACAATAGAGCAGGTAAACTCAAAGTGATCAACTCTTTGGAATTGATTTGGGCATTCGGATACACTTTCCCTTTAAACACCCAGTGTAACCAATTCCAAATGTACATTTTCTGGTGTTATGATTTAATATACTCAACATCTAAAGGGTTTGTTGATTTGATAAGCTTTTACTCATGAGTAATTCATTTCATTGTTGGGAGCCCGTTTTTTTTATACCAGTTGCACTAATTAAATCCAATTACATTTAAATGTTTTGTAGCGAGCCTTCCCTGCAGTGGGCCTATGCAGTCTTGCTCATCCCTGAAATGGAACAAATCAACTGTGCAGTGTAATCAAACAAAAGCAAGGCATTGCTAAGCCATCCCTCCTATTTGTTATTATTGTGATTATAATATCATCTCCCCTCCACATTTTCATATGACTAGCTTGACATAATAAGACAGGAGCTCTGTGGGCTCTGTGAGCTGGCTGATTGGCTTGCCTTGGATTTGGCACTTGTTCTTCAAGAACACAATGCCTTCATTCGCTTATTTACACTGAGGATGTTTTTATTCTGAATCCTGATTAATATTATTAATACTGATTAATCCGACTTATAGTAGGAGGTAAGACAATACCTTAGTGAGCTTGTCTGCAATCAAATTTCAGTTCTCTCCAAGATCGAGAGAGAGAGAGAGCCCTGTCAGTGGTGAACAATGGGGCTTCTGTGCAGCCATATCACGCCAAAGCAAATAAGTGCTGAAGCCTTTAACAGCCACCCTATAACAATAAAGGGTGGGTGGCAAGGGGAAAGACGCTTCTCTTCAAGTCTTTCTCTCAATATCTTCACTCAATCTCCCCCCCTGACTTAATCTCTCTTTCTCCCTCTCTGTTCAATTCAATTTAATTTGCTTTGCTGGCATGAAAAGTATGCACTTATGTCAGCAAAGCATCTGCAGAGGCAATGGATGGACCAATAAAGGAAGGGAAACAATATTCTCTAACAGGAGGATATAAGCTTTGTTATTGAACCATTAAATAAGGTTGGAATGTTCCGTGTGTCTAGAGAAGTGGGATAAAACCGGTCACTCACAGGATGGGTATGCCACTCATGGTCCCTGCAACCCAGTGACTAGGAGGCAATGTACAATCTCACTCTTAATAAAATGCAGGAAGAATGGACATGCACTCTCCTTCCATATTCTCTTATTTTTCAATGACAGAGACAGGTATGAAATGAAGGGGACACAGAGTAGGGCTGGTAGATGGCGGGATTCGTACCGATGCAGGCAGGGGAATTGTATATGTCCGCATATAATCGTATTAGAGGGTGGTGGCCTTGACCGCAAGGCCACCCTCAGGCACATGCCATGTACCATCTCAATAGAAGAAACAAGGATCATTTATTTTGCTGCGGACGT
The DNA here is from genome assembly GCF_020615455.1 of Coregonus clupeaformis. Lineage (NCBI taxonomy): Eukaryota > Metazoa > Chordata > Actinopteri > Salmoniformes > Salmonidae > Coregonus > Coregonus clupeaformis. Next base: position 232,050 of record NC_059199.1, on the reverse strand, counting down.
ACACTACCGGTCAAAGATTTTAGAACACCTACTCATTCAAAGGTTTTTCTTTATGTGTACTATTTTCTACATTATAGAATAATAGTGAAGACATCAAAACTATGAAATAACACATATGGAATCATGTAGTAATCAAAAAAGTGTTTAAAAAATCAAAATATATTCTATATTTGAGATTCTTAAAATAGCCACCCTTTGCCTTGCACACTCTAAAACCTTTGACCGGTAGTGTATGTTTTCAATGTACACATTTCAACCAAGACCAAAGTACTGTCAATCATTTAGTATCTTTCTATTGATTGAATACTATAAGAACATATGCAGGGGTAGAAAACAGCACTCTGTCAACATGATCTCACAAAACACAAGTGAATTGCTCTGATTCACTAGTAATAGAATGTGTTATGTACCTGATTATCGCACATGTCAACATGTCAACATGTAAACAGCATCAAAACCTTGCTGCTCTGCTCTCATCTATATTATGTGAAAAGAGAGAGTTCAAAGAGAGAGAAAGAGAAAGAGAAAGAAAGACCGAGGTAGACATTGAGGGAGCTTGTGAAAAAGACAGAGAGGGAGTTAGTATTCCGTAAATGGTGTTTGGGCTTCTAACTTATAGGGATTCTCTGGTACTTTTGTATACTTTTTTGCCAGTAGTTCTGAAAGTAGCGCTCAGGAGCCAAAAGTGTTCCCCGACAATTGCGTACTACGTCACATATGTGCAGATATATGCACAATGTTATCGCTCTCTCTCACTCTGCTGTGGGTGCATCATGTGCATCTTGCTAGCTGTCACTTAAATGGTGAAGGACTGCTCATTGGTTGAACTCAAATTGTTACGGGGCTGTCCCACGTGGGTGAAAATGTAGGGAAAATGGCACAGCACAGTTTCCAGAAAAGCAGTCGCTTTCAAACTAGGGATTTCGTGACGAATTGGGGGTCGCCCCCATTGAATTAGGAATTACAATACTAGAATGGACATGAACCTTCTTATGATGGGATAAAGGTCAGTCATTTTGGTCAGGGAGTTGGTCAACCATGGTTTGACATTGCTGTGATATGATATTGTGTAAAATAATGAATTTGAAGAATATATCTGCACTGTATGTTTGTTAGCCAGACAGTTTTAGAGGAACGATTCTATACATTTTTCAAATGAACTGCCAATATGACAACATTCTATTAAAACAAGGAAGTCAATCCACAGCCATACACTGGCTGAAGTCAGTAGATGATAGGACTTAGACAAGTTGTAAATGCAACAAGTTCTGATATTGCATCATATATGCACTTTCAGCTTTCCAATAAAACACACATTTTGACATTTATGGTGTGTTTACATATATTTTAGAGTATCAAAACCCATATAAACTGTATTTATTTTATTACAATATTTTAGATAGACAATAATTCTATTATACAATTTCTGATACACTATATATGCAAAAGTATGTGGACACCTCTTCAAATTAGTGGATTCTGCTATTTCAGCCACACCTGTTGCTGAGAGGTGTATAGAATCGAGCACACAGCCATGCAATCGCCATAGACAAACATTGGCAGTAGAATGGCCCTACTGAAGAGCTCAGTGACTTTCAACATGGCACCGTCATAGGATGCCACCTTTCCAACAAGTCCGTTTGTCAAATTTCTGCCCTGCTAGACATGCCCCGGTCAATTGTAAGTGCTGTTATTGTGAAGTGGAAACGTCTAGGAGCAACAACGGCTCAGTCACAAAGTGTTAGGTCACACAAGCTCACAGAACAGGACCGAGTGCTGAAGCGCGTAGCTTATAAAATACTCACTACCGAGTTCCAAACTGCATCTGGAAGCAACGTTAGCACAATAACTGTTAGTCGGGAGCTTGATGAAATGAGTTTCCATGGCAGAGCAGCTGCACACAAGCCTAAGATCACCATGTGCAATGCCAAGTGATGGTTGGAGTGGTGTAAAGCTCGCCTCCAATGGACTCGGGAACAGTGGAATCGCATTCTCTGGAGTGATGAATCACGCTTCACCAGCTGGCAGTCTGACGGATTAATATGGGTTTGGCGGATGCCAGGAGAATGCCACCTGCCCGAAATGCATAGTGCCAACTGTAAAGTTTGGTGGAGGAGGAATAATGGTCTGGGGCTGTTTTCCATGGTACGGGCTAGGCCCCTTAGTTCCAGTGAAGGGAAATCTTAACACTACAGAATACAATGACATTCTAGACGATTCTGTGCTTCCAGCTTTGTGGCAACAAATTGGGAAAGGCCCTTTCCTGTTTCAGCATGACAATGCCCCCGTGCACAAAGCGAGGTCCATACAGAAATAGATTGTCGAGATGAGTGGGGAAGAACTTGACTAGCCTGCACAGAGCCCTGACCTCAACCCCATCGAACACCATTGGGATGAATTGGAACGCCAACTGCGAGCCAGGCCTAATCGCCCAACATCTGTGCCCGACCTCACTAATGCTCTTGTGGCTGAATGGAAGCAAGTCCCCGCAGCAATGTTTCAACATCTTGTAGAAAGCCTTCCCAGAAGAGTGGAGGCTGTTATAGCATCACCATATTAATGCCCAGAATTTTGGAATTAGATGTTCGACAAGCAGGTGTCCACATACTTTTGGTCATGTAGTGGATCACATGCCGATTATCAAAGTGTTTTGGAGTGCAATGTTCAACCTAGTGTCCAAAAACTGTGTCTCTGTTGAAGGTGGTGGGTCTTCCAGCAGGACAACACCCAAACACATCTCAAAAGAACCCTGGAATGATTCAAAAATAAACACTGGACTGTTCTGGAGTGGTCAGTGAAGAGTCCAGATCTGAATCACATCCAAAACCTATGACCAGATCTGAACACAGCAGTTGGTGGAGGACACCCCTCAAACATTGAAGAATTAGAGCAGCTTGCTGCTAAAAAGTGGGCCAAATTGCTAGTAGAAATGTGCAGCTACAGTGTAGCTCCGGGGTGCCAGTGATTTTGTCCATGTCATTTGTCTTTATTTTCTAAATTAAAATTGTAAACTTAAGTTTATGAAAATAAAGTTGGTTCTGCAATATAGAAAATTATATTACAAGGTGTATCTGTTTTACCGTTTAGAAATGAAAACACTTTATATATCTTCCCCCATTTGAAGAAGTCATAAGTGTTTGGACAAATTCACTTATAGGGTATTAAAGTAGTCAAAATTTCATTATTTGGTCCCATATTCCTAGCACACAATGACTACATCAAGCTTGTGACTCTACAAACTCGTTGGATGCATTTGCAGTTTGTTTTGGTTGTTTTTTAGGTTATGTTCGCTCAATAGGAACTGAATGAATGTTGAAACATTGAGATCATATGAAACACTTGATCTCAAATCCAAAATGCTGGAATATAGAGCCAAATTAAAAAGCTAGCTTCACTGTCCAAATACATATGGAGGATAGTGTAAGTTAGGTCTATACACTGAATATTCTATTGAGTTCTTTATTTTCCCCATTTAATGCAATCTGAATTGGATTATAGAGGGCTGGCTGTTTATGCGCCAGTTCATTTATAGTGTGAAGATTAAAGTATCCACTGAAATATGGGCAGACATTTGCATAGTTTCTTGCCCCGTTTTGTAGCCACAAGTAACAACTAATATTCGTAACCCAACTATTATTAATTATTAGATATAATATGCACTGTATGTATTTTACAGATACTTTGTTAACCTATCTATAAATCATTGCATGGTTCACATAGAGGCTTGGTCAACTTTCTCTCCTCTGTCCCCATCACTTAATATACGCCGTTGTTGAACAAAATTCAAATGTTCTACCTATCCTCTGGCAATATCCAATTATGTTCTAATTAGAATTAGTGGTGGTGGGGGTGTGTATGAACGGGCGCATCAAACCGTTCACTTATCTCATTATTTTTCCCACGCTGGGAAACCCATTGCAACAACATGTAAGCATTACCTGTGGCAATGCATCCTGGGTCGTTTGTGACACAGAAGCTAACTGTCACGAACCCAAAGTCGTCATGCTGTTACTACCACAGCTAGAAATATGGAAATGATTACCGATCTGTTGTTATCTCTATGAGTCATCGCCGGTAGCCTGTGTGTATATGGAAAACAACATAAACAGACGCAAATGTCAGATTGTGGTGGAAATAAATTGGGTGGAGGCGTATTTAGTAACACCTTACGCAACGTCTGCAGGTATAATAACTTAGCAGAGGCAAATGTCACATTGTAGCGGAATCGTCAGTTTAAGGAAATGTATTATTTGGATGGTGGGGTGTTTTCATGGATAGGTGAAGGAGGTGTAACCGGGTGCCATTTTGAATTCCCTTGGAGTAGGTACTGTAGTAAGTTAGACACATCTGAAGATGTTTTACTGAGTTACAGTTCATATAAGGAAATCCGTCAATTGAAATGAATTCATTAGGCCATATCTATGGATTTCACATGACTGGGTATGCCCTCCCAGCCTTGGGTGGGCCTGGGAGGGCATAAGCCCACCCACTTGGGAGCTAGGACCACCCACTGGGGAGCCAGGCCCAGCCAATCAGAATGAGTTTTTCCCCACAAAAGGGCTTTATTACAGATAGAAATACTCCTCAGTTTCATCAGCTGTCCGGGTGGCTGGTCTCAGACGATCCCGCAAGTGAAAAGCCGGATGTGGAGGTCCTGGGCTGGTGTGGGTACACGTGGTCTGCAGTTGTGAGACCGGTTGGCAGTACTGCCAAATTCTCTAAGATGACATTGGTCTTATGGTAGAGAAATGAACATTACATTCTCTGACAACAGCTCTGGTGGACAGTGCTGCAATTAGCATGCCAATTGCACACTCCCTCAAAACTTGAGACATCTGTTGGATTGTGTTGTGTGACAAAACTGCACATTTTAGAGTGGCCTTTTATTGTCCCAGCACAAAGTGCACCTTTGTAATGATCATGCTGTTTAATCAGCTTCTTGATATGCCACACCTGCCAGGTGATTGGATTATCTTGGCAAAGGAGAAATACTCGCTAACAGGGATGTAAACAAATTTGTGCACAACATTTTTGAGAAATAAGCTTTTTGTGCGTATGGAAAATTTCTGGGATATTTTATTTCAGCTCATCAAACATGGGACCAACACTTTACATGTTGCGTTTATATTTTTGTCCAGTAAATAAATAAATAAACCGACACAGCATCGAGTGTGTTTTTAAGGTAAGCCTTTATATTCATCTTTGCCTTTAAATATATTTTATTGGACAGGCCTGGGTATGAAACAACAACCAACAAGCATCCACTCCAAACACTTACCTTCAGAATGACTATATACAGTTCTACAGTTATATACCACAATTCATTTTTAGGGAAGTGGTTGGTAGGCTCCTCAAATGGTATCTTTAGCTATTTTTCTTGTTTTTGTTTCTGGGCCATCTCTTTTTCAATATGCTCCTGTGAATATTTTACAGAGCTCAGAATATAACCGAAGAAAAATAATACCTACTCTATTACAGTTTTTCTCAGTCGCTTTGGTGCATTTTTCACATCATCCCTAACATGTGCAAAATAATAAGTGCATTTCTCAGAACAATTTGTACAAACTGCAATATACAATAGATATGTTTCTAAAGCTAGTCAGTCACTAAAAATCCTTAGTACATCTCTCAAAAGTAAATATTGATGCCAATGATCATGTCAGTGTCATCAGAATGATAAGTCATTGAGTCATTGTTCACGAACAAGGTTGTCGAAATGTTTAGGCATGTTGTCAATGGAACTGTGTACTTTGACAGTATTACCTGATGTAAACTTAGGCTACAGTTTGGATGACAGTTACTGTATTGAAAATGCACAAGGCTGCACTTCTATGGCATATATCAATTTCAACAGTACTATTTACATATTACTGTATGTGGGTTATTGATTGAAAGAGACTGGACAACCCAAGGGGCACAAAGGAAAAAAAACTAAATTAGAAAGAAACACAGGAAACCACCCCTAAGGCACAACTTTGCCCACAGCACTGTTCTAGTGCTGTCTCTACACATCCAGACGTTCCTGTCTGTCAGCCCACATATTCTCATCCACATCACACCGGATATTTTCCCTTCCAATGCAACGTGGAAAGAATCTTTTGGAATGCCTTATCCATCCTCTGCAGGCGTCTACTGTGGTGTCCTCACATGCTGCATCCATTGCAGCCAGCAGGGTCATCTGTGTGTGTGGCTGACGATCGTACACCTTCCACCTCCATGCTGAAAAGAACTCCTCAATTGGGTTAAGGAATGGTGAATAAGGTGGGAGGAATTCTATGAGCATCCTCGGGTGGGTCACAAACCATTGCCTTATGATGTTTGATCGATGGAAACTCACATTATCACAAATGACCACATACTTTGGCAAATCCTCTCTAAACAGACCCCTCTCATCATCAGGGATGAGAGCCCTGTAGAGAGTCTCTAAAAAAGTTGAGTAGATGCTGGGTGTTGTATGGCCCTAAAAGGGGGATATGGGTTAGGACACCATGCTCCGAAATAGCAGCACACATGGTGATATTTCCTCCCGTTGGCCTGGCAAATCCACAGTAGCTCTGTGACCGATGATATTCCGACCCCGCCTTCTGCATTTGGTCAGGTTGAAGCCAGCCTCATCCACGTATACAAAGTTGTGAGAGGGTTCACTTGATTCCAACTCCATTATACGCTATATCCCAGAACACACAGTTGAATTTGTTTTGGTAAGGAAGAGTGACATAAAATGTACATATATTGCATGTTCCTTCCACAGCAATGGAAATGTGTGCAGTTTATGCTTACTGTACTATGTAACACTATAAAATGTTGCTGTAAAGTAGTTACATAGATATATGTTTTACCTGTACATACTGGTACCGTAGCTCCTTAACTCTGTCCTCATTCCTTTGGAATGGTACACGGTACAGCTGTTTCATACTCACCTGGTTTCTATGCAGCACCCTGTCGATGGTTGAGATGCTAACCGTATGGATGTTTTCAAAGACATCGTTGTCTTCTATAATGGTCCTTTGTATTTCCCTGAGTCTCATGGCATTGTTTGCTCGGACCATGGTGCAAATAGCCTCCTCCTGTTGAGGTGTGAAAAGGCGTCCTCTGCCACCGGTTTGAGGTAATCTTGCAGTCCTATGTGTGGAAAAATGCAGTGATGCATCACACACTTTCACATAGACAAAAACTATGCGAACACACATTTTACTGTAAAACATACAGGTGGGTGCATGTAAGGTGCAGTATGTATCTGTATAGAGTATATTTCTGTATGCTGTGAAATACAAGTGGACTACTGTAATATGAAGCATTGTAGGAAGTATACAGTATACTGCTTATATACAGTAACAGTGCACTGTACATTGGTGGACATACCTGTTCTCTCTTCGAAACGTTTGTACTATTGAGGACACGGTTGATCTCCCAATATTCGGCTGCACCCTTCGACCCGCCTCAGCCATTGTAAGGCCATGATTGACAACATGGTCTACAATAGTGGCCCTTATGTCATCAGATATGCGCCTATGTCCTCTTCTGCCTCTTCCTCTGTTTTGCCTTCCACCACGCATCCTTGCTCCTCTTCTTCCTCCTCTTGGCTGTTGACCCTGTTCGTTTCCTGGTCCATCCATTATTGGAAAATTGCAACTCTGTGTTGTGGTCTGTCTATATATGCTTGCCAATTGATTCTTCATGAGATGCACCTTTGAGCAATTTAGACAACTGGTTGATTGTTGGTTGAACTAACACTTTACATTCCTTCATGAGTGAGGGTTAATTTCACCTGCACGATTCAGCAATTTACGTTTTTGTACAAAAGGTCTAATAGAAATGTGTAAAACTATGCTTGACAGTTTATGACAAATAGTTCAACAATTTTGCATGTAATGGCTTATGCAAGGAACTAATGCCTAGATGTTTTGAGGGGTAAGACTATTCAACAGAGAACCATCTACTATATTTTGATCAACATGACATGAGCAATTGAAAATGTGGAAAAAAGCTGACACTTGTACATTATCAATTGCAATATGTACAAAAGCAATTGCAATTTGTTCAAAGGAATAAGAAATTGCTTTAATGATGTGCACAAGTGACTAGATGATTTGGAATTTGTACAAGTAGTATCAAGAATTGCACTTTTGATCTAAGAAATGCACCAAAGCGACTGAGAAAAACTGTAAGTGTGTAGCTATACTCCATTTAGCTGCACTGTACTGTACTGTTTGTTTCTCACATGCAAGGCATGGGTATATAAAGAATGTGACCTAAGCTTGCCCTGTCACACTAAAACCCGAGACCATCATGTTTTGTGGTTGACTTGGACTCAATCCCCCAGAGTTAAGCAGTGGCGATATCCCAGAAGTACCCTCCAGAGGCCAGACATAACAACCACTCTCTCTATTTCGACTTCCCTGACCCTCTCAATTCAATTCAATTCAATTTAAGGGCTTTATTGGCATGGGAAATGTATGTTAACATTGCCAAAGCAAGTGAAGTAGATAGTAAACAAAAGTGAAATAAACAATAAATATTAACAGTAAACATTACACTCAGAAGTTTCAAAAGAATAAAGACATTTCAAATATCATATTATGTCTATATACAGTGTTGTAACAATGTGCAAATAGGAAACAAGTACAAATATGAAAATAAATAAACATAAATATGGGTTGTATTTACCTCTCTCACCCTCACTCTATCTGCTTCCTTCTCTCTCTCTCTCTCTCTCTCTCTCTCTCTCTCTCTCTCTCTCTCTCTCTCTCTCTCTCTCTCTCTCTCTCACTCTCTCTCCCCCTCTCTCTCTCTCCCTCCCTCCCTCTCTCTCCTCTCCTTCTCTCCTTCTCTCCTTCTCTCCCTCTCTCCCTCTCTCCCTCCCCGTGACTTTGACCCCCACCTCGGTGAAGAAGTAGTCAACCGTTTGAGGCCAGAGTAGCTGTATTGTACTGTAGCTGTACTGTAGTTGTACTGTAGTTGTACTGTAGCTGTACTGTAACTGTACTGTAGCTGTACTGTAGTTGTACTGTAGCTGTACTGTAGCTGTACTGTAGTTGTACTGTAGCTGTACTGTAGCTGTACTGTAGCTGTACTGTAACTGTACTGTAGCTGTACTGTAGCTGTACTGTAGTTGTACTGTAGTTGTACTGTAGCTGTACTGTAACTGTACTGTAGCTGTACTGTAGCTGTACTGTAGTTGTACTGTAGCTGTACTGTAACTGTACTGTAGCTGTACTGTAGTTGTACTGTAGCTGTACTGTATTGTACAGTAGCTATACTGTAGCTGTAGTGTAGCTGTACTGTATTGTACTGTTTTGTACTGTAGCTGTACTGTATTGTACTGTAGCTGTACTGTAACTGAACTGTAGCTGTACTGTATTGTACTGTAGATGTACAGTATTGTACTGTATTGTACTGTAGCTGTACTGTAGCTGTACTGTAGCTGTACTGTATTGTACTGTAGTTGTACTGTAGCTGTACTGTAGTTGTACTGTACTGTAGCTGTACTGTACTGTACTGTATTGTACTGTAGCTGTACTTTAGCTGTACTGTATTGTACTATATTGTACTGTATATGTACAGTATTGTACTGTAGCTGTACTGTAGCTCTATTTTAGCTGTACTGTAGCTGTACTCTAGCTGTTCTGTATTGTACTGTATATGTACAGTATTGTACTGTATTGTACTGTAGCTGTACTGTATTGTACTGTAGCTGTACTGTATTGTACTGTAGTTGTACTGTACTGTAACTTTACTGTATCTGCACTGTAACTGTACTAGATGCTCTGAATCTTGGCTGGTAAGGCTCTATGTTAATATGCCCTGGGTCCTGCCACGATCTCATCAACTGTCAGTGAAGGAGCATGTCTCTCTGGGATTTTGTACTTAGATACATTTGTTATTCAATGTATTAAGAACTGATTTAGGGTCAGATGATTGTAAACCATCTGCCGTCTTTTATATTGAGTGAAAAGGAACAAAACAGATCCCAGACCAGCTCATAATGATGGGAAAGACTACCCCATGGGGGTTTTGCATCCTGACCTGATCGACACTAATTAGTCCGTCTAGAGAATCAGCGGTGCCCATATGTCCATGGGGCAGAATGACACCTATCAATCCACAGTGGTGTTAACTCCCTTGCCCACTGATTTAAGGTCAGATTTGTTTCACCTCTGATGGTTAAGGTTGAGATTTGGGGAGGGAATGCTGATCCCAGAACTGTTTGTACATGCTACTTCTACCTGAAGTGACAGCTCACTGGGAATTCAGGCCTTAGCCCCAGGTTAGATAGTATGCCTCCTAGAGATAGTCCCTGCAGCACTTCCAAAGTGATGATGTAGTCTTAAAAATATTTTTGGTGGAGGGTTAAAAAAAAGTATATCTTTAAAAACAACAGGAGCATTCAACCTGTCAGTGAGTTTTAACAGTGTACTGTGCTGTACACAAACAGCCTCAGCTTTCCCCTATCCTATTATCATCTGTGGCACTACACTACACCCCCCTCGCTCTTTTCCCTCCCTCTCTCTCCACTCGCTCTCCCAAACTCTCCCCCCTTTATTTCTCTCTCCGCTCCCCCTCCCTCCCTCCCTCCCTCCCTCCCTCCCTCCCTCCATATCACTCACTGATGGATGTTTTCAGGAGGGAAAAACACAAGAGGCTTTTCCCTGAGAAAGATAGAAGTGTGGCGATGCAGCCGCTCTGCTGTTACAGTAAAGATAACATTCAGCAGAGAGTAGTGGGGCTGGCCCAGTGAGTGATGGGGCTGGCCCAGTGAGTGATGGGGCTGGCCCAGTGAGTGATGGGCCTGGCCCAGTGAGTGATGGGTATGGCCCAGTGAGTGATGGGGCTGGCCCAGTGAGTGATGGGGCTGGCCCAGAGAGTGATGGGGATGGCTCAGAGAGTGATGGGGCTGGCCCAAAGAGTGATGGGGCTGGCCCAGAGAGTGATGGGGCTGGCTCACAGAGTGATGGGGATGGCCCAGAGAGTGATGGGGCTGGCCCAGAGAGTGATGGGGCTGGCCCAGAGAGTGATGGGGCTAGCCCAGTGAGTGATGGGGCTAGCCCAGTGAGTGATGGGGATTCCTCAGAGAGTGATGGGGCTGGCCCAGAGAGTGATGGGCTGGCTCAGAGAGTGATGGGGATGGCCCAGTGAGTGATGGGGCTGGCCCAGTGAGTGATGGGGCTAGCCCAGTGAGTGATGGGGTTGGCCCAGTGAGTGATTGGGCTGGCCCAGTGAGTAATGGGGCTGGCCCAGTGAGTGATGGTGCTGGCTCAGAGAGTGATGGGGATTCCTCAGAGAGTGATGGGGCTGGCCCAGAGAGTGATGGGCTGGCTCAGAGAGTGATGGGGATGGCTCAGAGAGTGATGTGGCTGGCCCAGAGAGTGATGGGGCTGGCCCAGTGAGTGATGGGGATGGCTCAGAGAGTGATGGGGCTGGCTCAGAGAGTGATGGGGATGGCTCAGAGAGGGATGGGGCTGGCTCAGAGAGTGATGGGGCTGGCCCAGAGAGTGATGGGGCTGGCTCAGAGAGTGATGGTGATGGCTCAGAGAGTGATGGGGCTGGCTCAGAGAGTGATGGGGATGGCCCAGAGAGTAGTGGGCCTGGCTCAGAGAGTGAGGGGGCTGGCTCAGAGAGTCATGGGGCTGGCTCAGAGAGTTATGGGGCTGGCTCTGAGAGTGATGGGACTGGCTCAGAGAGTAGTGGGGTTGGTTCAGAGAGGAGCACTGTGATTGGGGAGTTGATGTGTATGCAAGATGAAAGGGATGTACTCGCTGCACTCTCCATACAGTAATGCCACAAACATGAGAACTGTTCTGCAATAGCATGGAAAAGTCCCGCTGTATGGATGCCAAAAGTTAGCTGTAGGTACTGTTGGGGGGGTTGTGTGTGTGTGTGTATGTGTGTGTGTGTGTGTGTGTGTGTGTGTGTGTCCTCACAGTCCCTGCTGTTCCATTAGTTGTTGTTCAAACCGTATTTTAAAGGCCATTTTGCTGTTTGCTTCAGTAATTGGAGATGGAAGGGTGTTCCATGCGAGCATGGCTCTATATAATATTGAGCGTTGCCGTGAATTCGTTTTGGACTTGGGGACTGTGAAGAGTCCCCTGATGGCATGTCTTGTGGGGTATGCATGACGGTGTCTGAGCTGAATGTTAGTTGATTATGCAGACAATCTGGAATTTTCGTCACATAAAAACTAGAAGAGAAGCAGTTCATCTCTCGTTAAGCTTCAACCAGGAAAGACTGACATGCATGTTGTTGATGGTATTTATTTATGTACAGTTAAGGGCAATGTGTGCTGCTCTGTTTTGAGCCAGTCTTTCTTTGCTGCACTTGACCGAACACACACTCTCTCTTTCTGTCTTTCTCACTTGCTCTCTCTCTCTCCCACACACACACACACACACGTTATTGCCAAAACAACCCCCTCTGGATCAGAACAAGGTGTCCGTGGTGAAATTAGGCTCTCTCAATTTTGGCAACCGCTTCTCCATCTCCTCCTTTCTCCTCCTTCTTGCTACAAACAAGAACATTATTGAAAACAACAAACACAGTATTTTTGTCCAACTAACTGCACCCTCTACACACACTGTGCCCAAATTGCCTTTTCCACATGGCACGGAGAGAGGAAAATTGATGCGATTATTCGAAGCATCACTTTGATTTTCATCATTCTTTAATTTCCTCTTTTGAGCTTCCTTGGAAGAAGCCAGAGAAGCCAGGGAGTGCGCAGTGTTAGTGAGTGTTATTGACAAGAAGCATATTTTGTCCTCTACATGTTTTACTGTTTAGAAATGAAAGTGCTTTATGTGTCTAGTCCCCCATTGAAGGTGTCATAAGTATTTGGACAAATTATTAAAGTAGTGAAAAGTTTAGTATTTGGTCCCATATTCCTAGCCTGCAATAACTACATCAAGCTTGTGACTCTACGGATAATCATGAATGAATCGTGATGAAAAAAGATCATACCCGCAAGACATGCTAACCTCTCACCATTACCAATAAAAGTGGAGGTTAGCATTTTAGGGTTGGTATGATATTTATGCCTCTGTAACTTTCTCACTCATCATTATTCACGAATTCATGATTATCCGTGATCATCGCACACACAGATACGTTATGTGCATACACACGTTTAAAGAGCCACTGAACGCACCAATTTCTCATGTGTTTCTCTTTTGCTCATTAAGAAAAACAAGATTTCAGTCTTTGGGTTGTGGTTCAATGTGGCAGTTACTGATGTTTGTCCCCCATGAGACACCATATGAACAAAGCCAGTATCACGTTTTTGCAGAGGAGGTTATAGTCACTGAATTTTACATCTAGCTAAGGTGTTTGGTGCAGTATTTTTTTAATTGTGAAGTGTTGTATTATGTAAACAAAGTCTGATCCGCTGCACTGATGGGCAGTCTGTCTCACTGTTTGTGTGTTCTGCGGCACGATTGGATAGAGTGCAATCACCAACGCTGTGTATCTCGTGTTAGTGGGCAAGTTATCATTGTCTAAATCAAAACCCAATCCTCAAGTTAGTCAAAACTCTGTTTTGGACGGGACTGACTTTATGACCAAAATTATCCTATTTACACTTTGTAGTAAATGTTATGGATGCCACATTGGCCATTTTCTATCAGAGAAGTTGTTTACTGCCTTCAGTTTCGCTTTAAGGGTACACAAACACACACACTCCAGCTAGCACATTTGGTTATACGAAAAACGAAGCCATATGGTTGTGGGAACGAAGCCATACATTTCCTGACCGGTAAAACTGATGAAAAAAACAAACATTGAAGTGAACATTTTGCCTGTTCTGGGAACGTTTATTTTTAGGTTGCAGGGAGGTTTGGAGAACGTTTTATTCTGGTCCCTTGAAAGTTTTCCTGGGAGGTTTTATTATCGCTCCGAGAACGGAAATTATAGGTATCGGGTTAGGTTTAAAATCAGTTTTTTATGACTGTGGCTGTGCCAGCTAGTGACCACTCTGCAGACCTGCCTCCAGAACAAGATTCATGACGAAAAATGCTAACCTGCGGCAAACATAGGACAACCCAGGATATAGCGCATGTCGTCCTTGTAGCTGTGGATCCAACATAGCGATCATAAGCATTGATACTGTAAATTACATGAGTTTTCAAATATGGAAATGTGAAGTGCACATCAAAGCAGTATTTATTATAATCGTCAACATCTCATCTTTCAGAACACATCAACTCCTCTCGATTTACAGCATTTCCCTCACTTAGACAACAACAAATGTGCAAAAGTTGCCCAATTAGTGGGAGCGATGGGGGCAACTTCTTGCTGCAAGCGGCGCTCAAGTTTATAGGGGCTGTCAGTCAAAACCCATACAGAGCTGTGAAGAGGAGAACCTGAGCTCTGACATCATGTATAGCATGTCACTGTACAGTCACTGAGTTCCAATTCAGGTGCTTATCAATGACAGAATCTGCCATTTACAACCCGTATTGGGGATGACAGGGGCTGTGAGTGGAAAGAGAAAAGGGGTATCTAGTCAGTTGCACAACTGAATGCATTCAACCGAAATGTCTTCCGCCTTTAACCCAACCCCTCTGAATCAGAGAGGTGCGGGGGGCTGCCTTAATCGACTTCCCCGGGAGCAGTTGTTCTTGGGGGTTACCTGCCTTGCTCAAGAGCAGAACATCAGATTTTTCCACCTTGCCGGCTCGGTAAATCGAATCAGCGACCGTTCGATTAATGGTCCAACGCTCCTAACCGCTAGGCTACCTGCCGCCCAAAGGACTACATGTGCTGAGAATGTTCCAAAGCCAAGCAACTATCCTGCACCATTCCCAGAAAGTTGTGGGAAGGTTGTATGCAAAATAACCACAGGACAACCACGCTGTCACCAAGCTCTATGAAAAATATGGTTCTCAGAGCGATATGTGCTAGCTGGGACTCTCTCACTCTAACTCATAACACACACACGTTCTTGCCAATACAGCCCCCTCTGGATCAGAACGAGGTGTCCGTGGTGAATTTAGGCCACCTCCATTTTGGCAACCGCTTCTCCATCTCCTCCTTTCTCCTCCTCCTTCTCACTACAAACATTATTGAAAAGCGACAAAAAATGTTGTCCAAACAACTCCACCCTCTACACGCACTGTGCCCAAATTGCCTAGAGAACCTATTTTCCACACGGCACGGAGAGATGAAAATGCAGGCAATTATTCGAAGCATCACTTTGTTTTTCATTATTCTTTAATTTCCTCTTTTGAGCTCCCTTGGAAGGAGCCTGAGAAGCCAGGGAGTGAGGAGTGTTAGTGAGTGTTATTGGCAAGAAGCTTATGTTGCCTTCCCCATGTATAGGGCATGGGAATGAGATCTGTGTCTGCCTTATCACCGGCCTGCCTGATTGTCCTCAAACCCCTATGGACCCCTCTATATGAGATTCACATGCCCTCAGCGGATCCAACTTGGCCTTGTATGCGGTACAAATCACATTATTGTGGTAGCACCTCCTCTAAGAGTATGAATTAAGCTGTTTGTGAAGGTTTGAATCCTAAGAATCCTGCCTACACATAGTTTGAAGTACAATAGACCAACATCGCTACTGTAGTAGGTCAAAGCTGTGTGCTGGAAAACCTTGGTAGAGCATGGGTGGAGTAGGCATTGTGGTGCTCATGTTAATTTCTTTTCTTTTTCGGCTTCAGACCAATGCCTACTTCTCACTTAAAATGTAGTTTTTTGTTTTTAATAGATTTAAGGACAGAATGCTCAGATAGGCTGAAGATGCTTACAGTGCAGTTGTTGTGTTGTGTGTCTAATCTAAGTGTTGCGGTGTTCCAGGGTAGTGTTGCCGTGGTAAATTGATGTTGTTTAGGTGTGTGTGCCTCGGGGGAGGGGTCCCTGTGTATGTTTGTGTGTGTGTGTGTGTGTGCATGCGTGTGCCTGCGTGCGCATGTCTGTGTGCGTGCGTGCGTGTGTGTGTGTGTGTGTGTGTGTGTGTGTGTGTGTGTGTGTGTGCGTGTGTGTACGTGTGTGTGTGCGTGTGCCCCCCCCCCCCTGGGGGTAGAGAAAGGTATAGTGTCCCAGAGGAACAGACCTGTAAATCAATGGCCTGATCACTAACATGGAGGATTGGGTTATCTATATCCTAGTGGCTTTTGTGACTTGGTCTTAGCTGTCTTATCTTACCAAGCCCCTATTTATGTAGTGGGAACCAATATGTTTACTGGAGAGTTATTACATTGGGAAGAGGTTGAGAATAGAGCTGAACTTCCTCTAACCTTGTAGAATGGCCCTTGTCTAATTGAAGCTATTAGAGAAAATGGGCTGGGATCAGGATATATAAGAGAGAGAGAGAGAGAGAGAGAGAGAGAGAGAGAGAGAGAGAGAGAGAGAGAGAGAGAGAGAGAGAGAGAGAGAGAAATTGCTGTTCTTAGCTGAGGTAGGAGGGTTAGAGAGGAGATTTTGATGCAGTATTCATGTGGTATTATTTTGTCTGTCATACACACACACACACACATATATATGCTCTCACACACAAACACACATAGGGACACACATGCGCTTGCAAACACACACACACACACACACCCACCCTGTGACCCTGTCTGCTATTCTTGGCCCTCGTCCTGTAGTAGAGAGAACATGACTACCTGGCCACCAGAGAGAATATGATTTCACTGTTAAATGTAGACCCAGGTAATGAACTCTACTGAAATAATTAGGATTCATCAAGAATCTGATTTGCGGAAACATTACCATAGAAACAGTCTAATACTATTGAATGGGTTCAATCATCTAATACCAAGTGAATACATTTACAGACATAGTGTAATATTATCCCTTTTGTATTTGTTTGTTCTGTAGTGTTTGAAAATAATCGTCCTATACCGCATGCATGATATTTAACTTGTGTTATCTGTCTGATCTTGTCAAGCCCCTATTTATGTAATGGGAACCAATATTGTTTCAACTCCTTTAGAGTTATTACAGTAATCCGTAAAAAAAATTAAATAAAAATAAAAGGAAATAAGGTCATAACACAATATTTAGCACATGAATACATCAAAATACGATTTAGTTTGAGGAGACAGCCTTGCCTAAAATGTTATTTCTATGGCACACTGACCGGTTACGGTAACCCGCTTCACCAGTCAGTGGAACCTTAGTAAAGTAGGGAAACCTTTTCCCTCCAGTCTGGTTATTCTGCTGCACGGTCACGGCAGCAGCTAGAGTTAATAGGCCCTGCTGTTGTGCCCTGGGAAATTAGATGAGCACTAGAGCATGGACCCGCTAGTGAACCTCAGGCAGAGGAGGAAGAACAGTCACAGCACAGTCTAACATAGGTCAGAGGAATCAATGTTCTTTAGGGACCGAGGGAGGAAGGGGTTGAGAAGAGAGCTGAACTTCCTCTAAACCTTGTAGAATGGCTCGTCTAATTGAAGCTATTAGAGAAAATGGGCTGGGATCAGGATATAAGAGAGAGAGAGAGAGAGAGAGAGAGAGAGAGAGAGAGAGAGAGAGAGAGAGAGAGAGAGAGAGAGAGAGAGAGAGAGAGAGAGAGAGAGAGAGAGAGAGAGAGAGAGAGAGAGAGAGAGAGAGAGAGAGAGAGAGAGAAATTGGTGTTCTTATCTGAGGTAGGAGGGTTAGAGATGAGGTTTTTACTGCATTATTCATGTGGTATTATTTTGGCTGTCACACATGCATACATACACACACACAGACACAGACACGCACACACACAGAGACATGCTCACACACAGAGAGACACACACACACTAGCAAACACACACACACACACACACCCACCCTGTGACCCTGTCTGCTATTCTTGGCCCTCGTCCTGTAGTAAAGAGAACATGACTACCTGGCCACCAGAGAGAATCTGATTTCACTGTTAAATGTAGACCCAGGTAATGAACTCTACTGAAATAATTAGGATTCATCAAGAATCTGATTTGCGGAAACATTACCATAGAAACAGTCTAATACTATTGAATGGGTTCAATCATCTAATACCAAGTGAATACATTTACAGACATAGTGTAATATTATCCCTTTTGTATTCGTTTGTTCTGTAGTGTATGAAAATAATCGTCCTATACCGCATGCATGATATTTGACTTGTGTTATCTGTCTGATCTTGTCAAGCCCCTATTTATGTAATGGGAACCAATATTGTTTCAACTCCTAATCTGTAAAACATTTTTAAAATAAATATAATAAAAAAGGAAATAAGGTGATAACACAATATTTAGTACATGAATACATCAAAATACGATTTAGTTTGAGAACACACCCCATGTGAATACATTTACAGAAATATTTAATTATATAAATATATTACATATATTTCAACTATAAAATGATAGAAAAATACAGTATATCTCCTAGAAGCAGATCAAGAGACATTTTTACTCCTAAGGGTGTGATGATACTAAGACTTGTGTTTCTCTGTCTCTCTCACTCCATGGGGGGTTGGGAGTGACGGCATAGAATGTGTAATCGTCTGATATCTCTGAGCACAAAGAGAGGCATGTGATCTGCATTCATATTGATAGTTTAGTTTGCTCTATGAAGTACTGTTTGTAAGGCATTCATATTTAATAGCTAACCCCATGAAAAATCACACACATCAATCTGTCTATATTGTTATGTAAAGTACAGTATGTGTCAGAAACTACTGTAGTGTTTATAGTGAAAGACAATAAAGACAGAAAACAGACTATTTTTCCCATGAGGCAACTGACACATACTATTCATATAACATAACATGAATCATTGCCAAGACCTCTGTCTGACCTAAGTAGCTCCTGATGGAATGGTATCCATGAGCACACATGGCTTGGTCTACTCGCTGGCTGGTCACCCTTGAAGACCGTAGCTAGTCAGCCATAAACCACCAGGGAGTTGAGTGCAGTAGGACACATCAGTTATACATCAGCCTATCAGCCCTCAGCAGTCCCAGGGGTCAGAGGTCAACCAGAGAGGAGGAGGGCATAGAGGGCATTTAGAGTCAGGACAACAGGGAGGCAGTGGTGACAGAATATGAAATCTAGGCTTAAAATACAGCCGTTGAAAGGCAAATGCACATGAATGACACACACACACACACACACACACACACACACACACACACACACACACAGTCCACTATATATAAACCCACATACACACATCTCCCTCTCTCATTAAATCCCTCTCTGACACACACACACACACACACACACACACACACACACACACACACACACACACACACACACACACACACTCCACAAGGAACCAGCTGCTTGAGTGCCCACACTCTTAACCAGGGGGCTTGTACTTGTACATCCCTGTCTGTCTGTCAGCGACACACACTGTGACTGGATGTGTGTGTGTTCGTCGCATAGTGTCTGTATTGTGGCTGTCGGAGACACTCTCCCATAAATTGGCTAATTGTACCAGAGTGAGCCCACACTGGAGAGGTGTCGGAGAACGTGTCTCAAACCTGTTCAAATATCTTCACTCGATGTCGGGGTTTCCTAGAGGTAGCTCCTGTGGGAGGGAGAAGAGAGAGAGAGAGAGAGAGAGAGAGAGAGAGAGAGAGAGAGAGAGAGAGAGAGAGAAAGAGGGAGGGGGGGAGAGATAGAAAGAGGGAGGTGAGAGACAGCGAGAGACGGAGGGAGAAGAGAGAGAGAGAGGGAGAAAGAGGGAGGGGGAGAGAGACAAAGAGAGGAGGCGAGAGAGAGTAGACAGAGGGAGAAGATGGTTTCTGGGGAATCCGAGCTCCTCTCCATAAAGCTGTGGGAGGAAAGTGAAGCACACAACGGAGCTTCTAGGCTCTCTCTACTGTCAGTTACATAATTAGAGAAAACAACTTGTAGGGTTGGAATTTGAGCTATTTATGTTGTTTTGATGTTGTTGTTTTGTTGATTTCACTCACCTCTTTTAAGTTCACTGTTCCAGTCTTCAAATGTTCCCTTTATCTAAATCTGTAAGCAGTAAAATCGTCTCTTCAAAGGTTCACAAACAAAATAATTTTCTGACTTGCTTCTTTTGTAATTAATTCCCAACATGTCACTTGTTTTGATAGCTCCACCACGTCGCTTTGGGTAAGTTGTTAGCTACTAGCTAACATTACCTCAGCTAAGTTAGCTAGCTAGACTAAATGGCATGATGGAGTGAGAAGTTGGGAAGCTTGCCAGGCTAACGTTAGCTAGATAACTTCCCACTCCTATCTAAATACAGTCAACAATTTAATGATCAAGAACAGACATTAGCTAGCTTGAACAAACCTACTAGCTAGTTAATATATATGTAGCTAGCTAAAGCATCAAAATTCTTACCTGGTCCTGGCACTAGCCCTCCTGTTTTTGTGTCGGAGTGACCTCAGGTGCTCCACCGCAGTTTGACGCCGTAATGTAGTCGATTTAATTCTGACAGTCATTGCAGAAAAGTACTACTCCATCCTCGCACAATTCAGCTGGAAACTCTCTGGCCCTGTCCCTGGCTGTTATTCTGGTCGCCAAGTGTTTACTCCTGAGCTCCTCTGCTGTAAATCTGGGCATTTTTAGCTAGATAACGTTACTTCCCTCCTCAGATAGCTGCCATTCACTCACTGAGCTGTCTGCACCACTCACACAGGGAGGGGCTACGGTTGGGAGAGTGTGACACCTCTGGCTACACTTTTGGGTGATTGAAATACATGCAAATGAAATGAAAATGCAAATTCAGCAACATGTCAATTTTAGTTAACTTTTCTATCAGCTGGCAGTGTATTTTTAGCTTTAGAATCGTACACTTTCTATTTGAAATTCCTAGGATTTTCATCGGACCTGTGTGCGCGGATTCCGTGCGGGCCTGCTCATGAGTCATACAACAGCAACACACAGCCCCTCACATCCTTTTTCATGGTCATTCCATCATCTCTTCATAAAACATGGGATGCACACGGCTAATTCTGTTACATATCTGCATCGGAAGGCCTCTTTAAAACAAGTTTCAAAGAAAAGCAAAATAAAGCAGTATTTTTCCCAAATGGATATTATAAATCAAACCAGCTTATTGTTAATGCGTGTCGTCGGCTCTGTGATTAATACACCAAAATTATCAAGCCGGCAGTGCTAACGAGAAACGTGGAAAAACAAACAAACAAAGAAATTAATAATTGAATAATCTCTCTGCTTTTTCTTCTGAGTGTTTGCTTTATAAACCTTTGAGGCCCCAGAACTACTATTGAGACAAACAATGTTTCTTTGCAATTTCAAGTTAGAACAAATACCAAACACTGTGAATTATGTGTGTCTAACTTTTCACTGAGATGTCAAGGCGTTCAGTTTACCGTTCTTTTAACACCTAGGAGAGCATCTGGGTTTAATTCAGTTACATTTATTTTTGAAAATAACTGGTTATGTGAGGTGATAGAAAGAGTGAAATTAGGTCATGTACACATACACACACACACACACTAGCTCCTGTACTAGATCTGGGTTCAATTAATATAGAACAGACTTGGCTACAGTATTATGAGCCGTCCTCCCTTCACCAGCCTCCTGTAGTATGTAGCACTGTCTTAATGTGTTTGTTGGCGAATTTCCACTTTAATTCTCATTCTGACCTGGATGATAAAACTGTAGCTCCTGTGTTCTGACACGGCCTGTCTCTTCGCATCAGGCCACAGTGATTGAGTTTGTCAGACGGCGAGCGCTGGGTGTTTGTTCCTGACTCATACTGCCTTCCTTCCTGTCTCCTCTCCTCCTCAGCCCTCCTCCCCTCGACTCCCTGTCACTCACGGTCCTCAAAAATCAAAAACGGAGAGGGACAAAACTGCCAACTCCCCGGGATATCAAAGAGAGCAGAACTGGCGGCAGAGAACCAGACACATCCCACACACACTCACATGCACACATGGAGACACGCACACACACACACACACACACACACACACACACACACACAAGTAATCAGTAACACATGCACAGACACGCAGTCACTAACACATCACACATCACATATTCGTGCAGGCAGTCAGAAACACGCACGCACACCCACACACACACACATGCAGCCTCCTCACCGCTCACACACACAAACCCTCCCCATCACACACCCACGCACACATACACAAATGTCAACTCATGACAGGAGCCATCTTCTAGTCTGTCATGTCTGTAGCCACTGTGTTTTTCTCCATCGTGATTGTGAGTGGTGCATAATTGAAGCTTTGTCTGTTCTCCTAATGGCCCATAAAACTACCTTTCATCTCCCAGCAGCTCATCCTGCAGCTCAGATCCTCTCTGTTTCAACAACAGAGTAGTACTATAAGAAAAGGTAAAATACCTAAAGTAAACCCGAAAATAAATACAAATACACCATTGGAGATCTTTCTTTTTTTAATAACAGAATGTTGGAACAGCTGTGAGACAGAAGGAAAGAAAGAAGGCTGAAAAACCTCAAACAAACCAAAATGAAGCCTAAATACAACATTGGAGATCAAGCTCTGGAGGGAAAGTGAATGCTCTAAAGCCTAAAACGAACTGAAATATAACAACATATATATGAACAATCACAAGATTTGACAGTGCACAGTGGGAGGTGCTAATCTTAGGAGCATTATCGTGTAATTGAAAGTGGAAGCGAGGTCCTTCCTGGTGATGAGTGTCTCCAATCCCACTACCTGCCATGTCAGGGGTGATCTAAACAAACATGTAACCCAGTTCATCAAAGACCCCCACTCAAAAGTGCAGCTCTATACAGGTTAAGAGGAGTCTGAAAAGGACGAGGGGGCAGGGGCTTGATGGTCCCTGCCCAATCACCACCCCCCACTGCAGTGATTGACATGTAAAAAAAGAAAAAGGCATATCCTTCCCTCTAACAACCCTCTATCTCATTACCCTCTATCTCACCACCCTCTATCTCACCACCCTCTATCTCACCACCCTCTCTCCCTCAACTCTCTTTTCCCAACACCTTAAAGGTTTGTGTGTCCAGTTTGTCCACTTGTTTTAGGGACTGTCAAAGTGAGTGCTGTCAGAAGCTACCTTGAATCTCATTCCTCAGTCTCTGGAAATGTTTGGCCACATGCCTTAGCTGCCATTATGTTCCTTGACATCTGTATTCTACTTGTTATTTGGTGACCCTGAAAGCTAAAGACTGTGGCCATCACAGCCAGTGTAACAGCATTCTACCTGTCTGAACTGTAGATCGTATGAGCTCAGACATATTTCTGTGTGGATGCATCCCAAATGGCACCCTATTTCCTGTATAGTGCACTACTTTTGACCAAGGCCTTGCGTTCTAAATGGCACCCTATACCCTATATAGTGCACTACTTTTGACCAGAGCACTATAGGCCCAGGTCAGAAGTATTGTCCTATATAGGGAATAGGGTGCCATTTGGGATGCAGCATGTGTCTACTCTCCCTACAGAGGCGGGCCTGTGGGGGTGCTAGTGAACACTCACCCCCTTGTAGGGGGAGAAGGGGTGAACAGGGAGGGGGGATCAAACCCAGGTCTGTGATCTAAGGACACCAACACAGTGCCCGACCCTCACAGGCCAAGGGTAGAGCTGTGATCTTACAGCACCCTTTCTGTGCCTGTGGATCACAGAGCCCAACCCAAGGTCTATGATCTCAAGGCTTTTCTCTGCGAGTATGGTATCTGTTGGAGTGGTACTCTGTGTAAGTCTGTCATCCAATGGCATCACATGTCTATATGTGGACCTAAAACGTGGTCTTAGGTTGAGTAAATGCAAAATGTTGTATGTACCCAGTAACATGGAAAATATACCTTTTCCCATGGTCAGATCCAGTTACAGGATAGTTGAACACCAAATACTGTGAACTCCTTTCACATGTAGACAGTTTTGTGTGTTTTAGCAGGCATTCGTTTGTTTACAAAAACAAGACATAGTCACAAGTGATAAAAGTAATAATTGAATCTGGTAAGTCTGATAATTGTATTGCAACATCACAGCATCCCTCCTCCCGATCTCTCAAAACCCATTGATTTCATCATCATGTCACGGATTCAGCCGAGACTGCTCCTCCTCCTTGCTCGGGCAGGTTTCGGCGTTCGTCGTCCCCGGAGTACTAGCTGCTGCCGATCGATGTTTCGGTGTTTGTCTTGTTTAGTCTTTATTGTTTACACCTGTTCCCCAATATGTTTGATTGTATTCCCTATAATCACCCCTGTCTCTCATTTGGTATTTTGTGTGTCATTGTTTGTTGTCATTCCGGCAGTTCGTATATGTACGGGTCGTTGTGCTTTCCTCCCTGTTTTGGGGGTTTGTTGTTGTGTACGTTGATTTTACTGTGTTCAGTAAATAACGTTGCCAGCCGCTCTGTGTCCTGCTTTTGACTTTGCTACCGCATACACGTCGCGTGACAGAATAACACACCACGACATGGAGTCAGCAGGAGCGGCGGTGCCAACGGGATCACTGGAGGAGCGCGTTATACAACAGGCGGCCATGATCCAGGATCTTGGCACCGCCATGGAAGGGGTGATGAACACCTTGAGGCGATGGGAAAGAGGAGGTTTGCCCACACCTCCTCCAACGATACCACCACCATCAGCTATACCCATCGCTTCACCTCTGGAGTCCAGTGGGATTCGGCTCTCGCTCCCGAGGGCTTATGATGGCACCGCGGCCGGGTGTCAGGGTTTCCTGCTCCAAGTGGACCTCTACCTGGCAACCATCCACCCGGCGCCATCGGGATACGAGAGCGTGTCCGCCCTCATCTCCTGTCTGTCCGGCAAGGCACTGGAGTGGGCCAACGCCGAGTGGGGGGGAATAGACGCCGCTACAGTCAACTATGCAGTCAACTATGCGGAGTTCACCCGCCGCTTCAGGGCGGTGTTCGATCATCCCCCAGATGGGAAGGCGGATTGTGAGCGTCTGTTCCACCTCAGACAGGGGAAGAGGAGCGCGCAGGAGTTCGCACTGGACTTCCGGACTCTGGCTGCCAATGCGGGATGGAATGAGAGGGTCCTCATCGACCACTACAGGTGCAGCCTAAGGGAGGACGTTCGTCGGGAGTTGGCCTGCAGGGACACCAACCTAAGTTTCAATCAGCTGGTGGACATGTCGATTCGCCTAGATACCCTGTTGGCTACCCGCGGACGTCCGGAGTTGGGGCCGTCCATTCCATCCCCCAGCACTTCCGAGCCGAGCCCTATGGAGCTCGAGGGTGCTGGTGCTAGGGAGACGAGGAGAGAGACCAGGAGAGAGGCCGTCCCCTGCACCAACTGTGGCCGCAGAGGACACACTGCGGTTCGGTGCTGGGGAGGGTCTTCTAGGAATCGAGGCAGTAGGCAACGCACTGATGAGTCATTCCAGGTGAGTAAGCACCCAACTCACCCAGAGCTCTCTGTTGTACATATGTGTATTAAAGTTGTGTTTCCCGAGGTTTCGTCTCACTCCCAGCATAAGGCGCTAGTAGATTCAGGTGCAGCTGGGAATTTTATCGATCGCCGGTTCACGTATAAGTTAGGGATTCCTATTGTACCAGTTGATGTGCCCTTCCCCATCCATGCCTTAGATAGCCGCCCTTTGGGGTCGGGATTGATTAGGGAGGTCACAGCGCCACTTAAGATGAAGACGCAAGACCCACGTTTCCCGTGGTGTTGGGGCTTCCCTGGTTAACATCTCATGACCCCAACATTTCATGGCAACAGAGGGCTCTCAAGGGATGGTCTGATCAGTGTGTCGGGCGGTGTGTAGGTGTTTCCGTAGGGGCAACGACGGTCCCAGTGATGTATTGGGCCATACGCACTACCCTCTGTAGTGCCGTGCGGTCGGAGGCCGAGCAGCTGCACCATCGAGAACATCCTGACTGGTTGCATCACTGCCTGGTATGGCAACTGCTCGGCCTCTGACCGCAAGGCACTACAGAGGGTAGTGCGTATGGCCCAATACATCACTGGGACCAAGCTTCCTGCCATCCAGGACCTCTATACCAGGCGGTGTCAGAGGAAGGCCCTACAAATTGTCAAAGACTCCAGCCACCCTAGTCATAGACTGTTCTCTCTGCTACCGCATGGCAAGTGGTACCGGAGCGCCAAGTTGAGGTCCAAAAGGCTTCTTAACAGCTTCTACCCCCAAGCCTTAGGACTCCTGAACAGCTAATCAAATGGCTACCCGGACTCTTTTACGCTGCTGCTACTCTCTGTTCATTATCTATGCATAGTCACTTTAACTCAACCTACATGTACATATTACCTCAATTACCTCCACTAACCTGTGCCACCGTACATTGACTCTGTACCGGTACCCCCTGTGTATAGCCTTTCTACTGTTATTTTACTGCTGCTCTTGAATTATTATTTTTATTTTTTTATTCATAAATTTTTTACTTAACATTTACTTCTTTTTTTTTGTACTGCATTGTTGGTTAAGGGCTTGTAAGTAAAGCATTTCACTGTAAGTATTCACTGTAACACCTATTGTATTCGGTGCATGTGACAAATACAATTTGATTTGATTTGATACACACACACACACACACACATCTATTACACCTGATGGAAATGCCACTCTTGATCTCCCCATCTGGTGGAAATAAATTAAGAAAAACATCCCGTCTGCTCGGGTCCTGATAAGGACACCTCCCTCCCTCTACAGGCAGCCTATTGCCTTCAGGCGTTTCCCAGTCACAGATAAAAACAAACGCATGGCTCAGGTGGGGCGACTTTCATTCTTTTAGCTCTCTCTTTCTTTTTGGTGTTGTATGTGCGTTTGTGTGTGTTTCTGTTCTTATTTGAAGGTAATTCAAGCCGTGCCAAAGCAATTATCAGCAGGCAGCAAAATGAGCCGCCCGATGTGATGTGCATCATTAAAAAGAGGACCCTATGTGCAGACACCCCTGAAATTACTAGAGGAGGAATTCAGAATAACAATACATACGCAGTTTGGTAGGGTGTCCTGCCATTTGCCTGAAATACTATTTAGGTCATATGACATTAAATTAATTCACTCTGGATATTCAATCAAAGCCTCAGACCAGATACAGTAGATAAGTCCTGCATCGAAAAACAGCAACAACATTCACAAAACAACACCCAGGTACCGTGATTGATTACCGACAGTGTTTACTGAGAGACAGTGTTTACTGAGGCAAACAAAATTAATGTACATTTTAGAAATGTAGCCCCTAGCTAGGGCTGTTGCGGTGACCGTATGAGTCATGACCGCAGTGACCGTTGAGTCACGGTAATCTCCTTTTAAGCAATCTGGACATGCTTTGGTAGTACCCAACTTGCTAATGGCCTGCTACTCAGGGCTCTATTTGTTACGGTCCGGCACTGTTGGTCCTGTTCCTGCTGGGTTTCCTTTCCCTTTTTCCCTGTGTGTGTTGTTTGTGTCTGTCTCCCCCTGCTGTGCAGTCCAGAGGATCTAGGTCAGGGGCGTGGCCATTCTCTCACAAGATCAGTTACATCCAGCTGCAGCTCGGTTGTCAACAATCAACCAGCAGTTATCTCCCGGGCTGGACACCTCTCCAGCGCCAGTTCGTTCCTACACTACCTGTGGTAACTTGGCCCCGTACAGCAATCTCAGTCTAGTTGTTACTATCTCAGCATTATAGTTGTTTCTGCCACGTTTTGTAACCTGTCTCTCTCCTTCGACCAGATCCCGTCTGTTCCTGCTGCCTGCCTACCTGCCATTCCCACGCCGCAACCTGCTCATCTGTTGTCTGATATCCTCGTCATCCAGCTCTCCGGACTACTGGCTCTCCCCCACTCAGCTCCTACCCCCGGTCTGAAGCTATTCCACCTGAACTGTTTCTCTCTGCCAATTCACGCTGAATAAACGACATCCTAATTCATCCTCTGTTGTCCGTGTGTCCGTCTCTGCACCTGAGTCCCCCACCAAGCCTAATAGAACGAACTGGCCAAACATGGACTCAGCAGAGATGCCACATGAAACAACGGGTGATGGCGTACAACGCGCCCTCCATTCACAGGGAATGGTATTGGGACAACACGACCAACTCATCCGGACTCTTGTGGATAACAACCAGCAGTTGTTGGATCAAGTATCTCATCTCACCTCTCAGGTAGCTAACCTGGTAACACTCACTACCCTTCCTCCCTCTGCTTCTCCTCCGCCTGTTCCTCCTACAGTGGCTCCAGGCTCGAGCTTCCGCTCCTGCCCTTCGGGAACCCCCTACAACCTCACCCCGAACCTTTCACCGGGGACCTGAACAAATGCCGTGGTTTCCTGCTTCAGTGCCGCTTGGTGTTCCAACAGAAGCCCCCTGTCTTTCTCCACGGAATCCTCAAAGGTACATTAC
Source organism: Coregonus clupeaformis (assembly GCF_020615455.1). Lineage (NCBI taxonomy): Eukaryota > Metazoa > Chordata > Actinopteri > Salmoniformes > Salmonidae > Coregonus > Coregonus clupeaformis. Next base: position 203,827 of record NC_059199.1, on the reverse strand, counting down.
GCACTGGGGTTAATGAGGGGCAAAGCTTTGATTTGGGCAGAAGCGGCTTGTTCTACTCAGCAGATTGCCAGCCTGTCGTTTGACGATTTTTCCTCTCAATTGAAAGTTGTGTTTGATCACCCGACCATGCCGGGACCGCCACAAAGAGACTATTGAAGCTACGACAGGACACGGGTAGCGTGGCTGAATACGCCATTGATTTTTGGACCTTGGCAGCCGATTCCAAGTGGAATGACGAAGCTCTTCAGGGAGCGTTTGTGAACGGTCTAAGTGACACGATTAAGAATGAACTAGCTGTTCGTGATGAGCCTGCTAACCTTCATGTTCTCGTTTCCCTTGCTACACGAATAGACAACAGGCTACGGGAGAGGAGACAGGAGAGGGGCGGTCGGGTCCACACCGCAGGCGGGGCCCCCTCGCTTTCTGCAGCCCGAGCTACACCACCACTCGGACACCGCCCCACACACCGCAGCGGATCCCTCCACGGAACTAGACGAGCCCATGCAGCTGGGCCGTGCTCGCCTGTCCCCTGCCGAAAAGGAACGGCGTATGCGGGCTGGTGAGTGCATGTACTGTGGGGACCGCACTCATTTCCTGGTTAACTGTCCGGTTCGCCCAAAAGGCCAAGCTCGCAGGTAAAAGTGGGGCGTACTTGCGAGTGCTACACCTGACTCAATGCCCACAGCACCCCGCCTAGTTATCCCAGCTACAGTCCAGTTCAGGAATCTATCTCTCCCACTAGCTGCTCTAATCGACTCTGGTGCTGAGGATAGTTTCCTTGACGTCAACCTGGTCACTCAGGCTGAGATCCCTGTTAAGCCTCTGCCTAAGCCTATAACCGTTACCGCTATTGACGGCCATCAGTTTGCCAACATCACCCACCAAACTGTCCCCGTTTCTCTCATGCTGTCCGGCAATCACAAAGAAACCATCCAGTTTAAAGTAGTCTCCTCCTCGGCCTCCCCCTTATCCTCGGTTTCCCTTGGCTTAGCCTTCACAACCCCCATATTGACTGGCAAAACCACAAGATACACAGTTGGAGCACTCACTGCCATTCTGTTTGCCTGGGGTCGGCTATTCCGCCCTCGGTCGGCTCCCCTGCTTCCCCTGTCAAAACCCCAGACCTCTCTTCAGTCCCTGAGGAGTACCTGGACCTGGCCGAGGTATTCAGTAAGTCCAAGGCACTTTCATTACCACCTCATAGGCCATACGATTGCGCTATTGAGTTACTGCCTGGAGCCCCTTTGCCGTCCAGTCGGCTTTTCAATCTGTCCCGTCCTGAGAGAGAAGCTGTGGAAACCTACATAGGCGACTCCCTAACCTCTGGCATCATTCGTCCCTCATCTTCCGCTGTTGGAGCTGGGTTCTTTTTTGTTGAGAAGAAGGACAAAACATTACGCCCCTGCATTGACTACAGAGGACTAAATAACATCACAGTCAGAAATACATACCCCCTGCCTCTCATCAACTCAGCATTTGAACCCCTTCATGGTGCCACCGTGTTTACTCAAACTCGACCTACGTAACGCTTACCACCTCGTTAGGATCAGGCCGGGAGACGAATGGAAGACTGGGTTCAATACCCCTCTCGGACACTTTGAATACCTAGTCATGCCATTCGGTCTCACTAACGCCCCAGCAGTGTTTCAGGCCATGGTTAACGATGTGTTGAGGGATTTTCTACACCGTTTGTGTTTGTCTATTTGGATGACATTCCTAATATTCTCTAAGTCACAGGATGAACACGTCTCCCACGTCCGTCTGGTTCTCCAACGCCTCATGGAAAACAAACTGTATGTGAAAGCAGAAAAATGTGAGTTCCACCGGCAGTCCGTCCCCTTTTTGGGCTTTATTATCGAGCGGGGACAAGTGTCACCAGACCCTGACAAGATCAGAGCGGTTGTGGAGTGGCCCACACCCGGTCTCGGAAGCAGCTACAACGCTTCCTGGGCTTCGCCAACTTCTACCGCCCTTCATCAGGGGTTTCAGCCGAGTGGTTGCCCCCTGACCAAGCTCACCTCCCCCTAAGGTGCCATTCCTGTGGACGCCTGAGGCCGAGTCAGCCGTGAGTACATTGGAAGGAACTGTTCACCACCTCACCTGTTCTTATTCATCCAGACACTAGTTTGCAGTTTATTGTGGAAGTGGACGCCTCTGATTCGGGGGGGGGGCTGTCCTGTCACAACGTTCCCCCACGGACCAGAAGCTCCATCCTGTGGCCTTTTTCTCCAGGAGATTGACCCCTGCTGAGAAGAACTACGACGTGGGTAACCGGGAGTTGCTTGCTGTCAAGTTGGCGTTGGAGGAGTGGAGGCACTGGCTAGACGGAGCAGAGCAACCCTTCATAGTCTGGACAGACCACAAGAACCTGGCTTACATCCAGTCGTCCAAGAGGCTGAACTCCCGTCCAGGCCAGATGGGCTCTGTTCTTCAGCAGGTTCAAGTTTATTTTTAACATATCGTCCTGGCACACGTAATGTCAAGCCTGATGCTCTCTCTCGCCAGTTTACTGACAATGAAGACTCCAGCAATCCTGAATCTGTTCTGCCCGCTTCCTGTGTGGTGGCGGCGGTTCACTGGGAAATCGAGTCCCTCGTCCGATCGGGCACAAGAGTTGGAACCTGGACCGGCCGATGGCCCCCGACCTTCTCTATGTTCCCGCAGCCGTGCGGCCTCAAGTGCTCAACTGGATCCACACCTCACGCTTCTCCTGCCACCCTGGTATGAACCGTACACTGTCGCTACTGAAGAGGCACTTTGGTGGCCATCCGCCGAGGCTGACGTCCGGGAGTACGTGGCGGCCTGTTCCATCTGTGCCCAAAATAAGGCTTCCCACAGGGCTCCTTCGGGCCTGCTGCGGCCTCTCCCAGTCCCGAGTCGTCCTTGGTCTCACGTGGGCTTGGACTTCGTCACTGGACTTCCTATGTCTGAGGGTAATGACACCATACTCACCATCGTGGACAGATTCTCTAAATCTGCCCATTTTGTTGCATTACCAAAATTACCATCTGCCAGTGAGACAGCCGACCTCTTTGTCCTACATGTATTCCGTCCCCATGGAATACCTGTGGACATAGTGTCCGATAGAGGCCCACAGTTCATTTCTCGGGTATGGAAGGAGTTTTGTTCGGCTCTGGGTGCCACTGTCAGTCTCTCATCAGGTTTCCATCCCCAGTCCAATGGCCAGACTGAGAGGACCAATCAGGACCTGGAGGCTGCTCTACGCTGTGTGACATCCCAGAACCCGTCCACCTGGGCCAAACATCTCCCGTGGGTCGAATATGCCCACAATTCCTCACCTCATCTGCCACCGGCCCTCTCACCATTTGAGGCGGCTTTGGGGTACCAACCGCCATTGTTCCCGTCTCAGGAAAGGGAGTTAGCCGTCCCGTCAGTTCAGGATAACCTTCGCCGCTGCCGCAAGGTGTGGGTGGACACCCGTGAGGCTCTTCTACGGACAGCAGAGCGTAACAAGAGGGTGGCGGACAGGCACAGGGTAGTCGCTCCCCAGTTCCAGCCTGGTCAGCGAGTCTGGCTCTCCTCCAGCAACATCCCCCTGCGCACTGACTCCCGTAAGCTGTCGCCCGGTATTTGGGTCCTTTCGAGATCGACTCCATCATCAACCCTTCGGCTGTTCGGTTGAAGCTTCCCCAGGCCATGAGAGTCCATCCTACATTTCACGTGTCCCAGCTGAAGCTGGTCTCCTCCAGCCCCTTTGTGTCCGCCTGTGGATCCCCCTCCGCCACCGCGTATTGACTGCACCATCCAGCCTACACGGTGCGGAGACTGCTGGACGTCCGGAGGCGTGGTAGAGGGTTTCAGTACCTGGTGGACTGGGAGGGATACGGTCCCGAGGAGAGGTCCTGGATTCCCCGACGATTTATACTGGATCCGCAGCTGGTGGCTGACTTCCATAGGGACCACCCTGACAAGCCGGGTGGAGTCGCCGGGTGGCGCCCTGAGGGGGGTACTGTTACGGTCCGGCACTGTTGGTCCTGTTCCTGCTGGGTTTCCTTTCCCTTTTTTCCCTGTGTGTGTTGTTTGTGTCTGTCTCCCCCTGCTGTGCAGTCCAGAGGATCTAGGTCAGGGGGCGTGGCCATTCTCTCACAAGATCAGTTACATCCAGCTGCAGCTCGTTGTCAACAATCAACCAGCAGTTATCTACCGGGGCTGGACACCTCTCCAGCGCCAGTTCGTTCTACACTACCTGTGGTAACTTGGCCCCGTACAGCAATCTCAGTCTAGTTGTTACTATCTCAGCATTATAGTTGTTTCTGCCACGTTTTGTAACCTGTCTCTCCTTCGACCAGATCCCGTCTGTTCCTGCTGCCTGCCTACCTGCCATTCCCACGCCGCAACCTGCTCATCTGTTGTCTGATATCCTCGTCATCCAGCTCTCCGGACTACTGGCTCTCCCCCCACTCAGCTCCTACCCCGGTCTGAAGCTATTCCACCTGAACTGTTTCTCTCTGCCAATTCACGCTGAATAAACGACATCCTAATTCATCCTCTGTTGTCCGTGTGTCCGTCTCTGCACCTGAGTCCCCCCACCAAGCCTAATACTATTGTCCCTTTAACCACTCTAACATCTATGCAAATGCTATTGAAAATCACATCAAACACTTGTCATCAAAACACTATCATCCTTTTATAACTCACCTCAATGTGATGATGAATTTGAAGAAAGACATTCAGCAGGTTGAAACTGAGTGTAAAACATGGTGGTTGTGGATGTTGTTTCAAAGCCTAACACAACGAAATGGACAGCGCTTTCCTAAGGTGATGATTAATTCCAAAACACCTATACGCAAATTAGAGCTTATGCATACGCATAGGCTACTGCATATTACGCATGGCAGAAAAACATAAAACAAAACTGATTTAAGATGTCTTTGGTACATGATTGGTCTAACCTATACTCCAAAATTAAACACATTCTAGTAATCGCCTTTGAGTGTGGACTGTATTATTATGCATATTGGATGGACTGGTTACCTTATGCTACACTCCAAAATGTCTATCCATGAGTCTGGGAGAGAACCCTAGGCGATGCTGTTGGTTCATTGATTGTGCGGGTAGCCTGCAATTATAATGAATTTGTATTTGATTTTGATTTTTTTTATATTTTAATAATTAAGTGGGTGACACATGTTCCAAAGGTGTGCATCAGCAACTTGTATGCAGCTCGTATGCAGCTTGTATGCAGCTCGTATGCAGCTTGTATGCAGCTCGTATGCAGCTTGTATGCAGCTCGTATGCAGCTCGTATGCAGCTTGTATGCGTGGAGGCCTGGAGATGCTAAACGTGTTTATCTTAATTAACTGTCAATTACCGTGAGACCGGCAGTCTTTTGCATGACAATAACCGGCTGACGAAAGTTCATGACCGTCACAGCCCTACCCCTAGCCATAAATTGCTTCATTCTACATTAGTTATTGAATGTTTTGTTAGTGTCTTTATCAGTTGAGTTTCAGTTAGTTTACAATTCCTTGTTGATATCATGTCTTACACTGAGTGTACAAAACATGATGAACATGACATAGACTGATCAGGTGAATCCAGGTGAAAGCTATGATCCCTTTTTGATGTCACTTGTTAAATCCACTTCAATAAGTGTAGATGAAGGGGAGGAGACAGGTTAAAGAAGGATTTTTAAGCCTTGAGACAATTGAGACATGGATTGTGTATGTGTGCCATTCAGAGTGTGAATGGGCAAGACAAAATATTTAAGTGCCTTTGAACTGGGTATGGTAGTAGGTGCCAGGCGCAACGATTTGTGTCGAGAACTGCAACGCTGCTGGGTTTTTCACACTCAACAGTTTCCCATGTGTATACAGAATAGTCCACCACCCAAAGAACATCCAGCCAACATTACACAACTGTGGGAAGTATTGGAGCCAACAGGGACCAGCATCCCTGTGGAACACTTTCGACACCTTGTAGAGTCCATGCCGCGACGAATTGAGGCTGTTCTGAGGGCAAAAGTGGGTGTAACTCAATATTAGGAAGGTGTCCCTAATGTTTGTACACTCAGTGTAGCTAAGAGAGGTAAACAGGAGATGTATTTTGTATATATACAGTAGGTCTATCTTTCTATACACTACTGAACATGCAGGTGTCATTGTACAAGTACTATATCAAGGCTATATCAACACTTATTTTCTATGAGTATGGAGTTGATCTAACCAATATCTGTTTTTACACATTTTTCACCCATTTCACCTCAATTCTGTCTCTCCCATGGGTTGTCGGAGGTTAGTGGATCGCCAACTGGGGACATTTAGTTATTCCCCGCAAGGTCAAATGCTATTTCCAGGGGGTTTATGGTTAAGGTTAGAATTGGTGTTAGGGTTAGAATTAGGTTTAGGGTTAGGAGCTAGGATTAGTTTTAGTGTTAGGGTTAGGAGCTAGGGTTAGGTTTAGGGTTAGGGTTAGGGTTAAGGTTAGGTTTTGGGGTTAAGGTTAGGGTTAAGGTTGGGGTTAGGGTTAGAGTTAGAGTTAGAGTTAGGGTTAGGTTTAGGGTTAAAGTTAGTTATACAAGACTGCGTGTGTGTGTGTGTGTGTGTGTGTGTGTGTGTGTGTGTGTGTGTGTGTGTGTGTGTTTGTGCGTGTTTGTGCGTGCGTGGCGAGAGGGACAAGAGGGCTGAGGGGTAGAGGCAGAAGAAAGGTCAAGAGAGGAATGGACAGAGTGAGGCGGTAGATAAAAAGAGAAGAGGAGACAGCACAGAAAACAGAAAAAGCAGCTGAAGAGAGATTATTAAACTAGAAAGAGAGAGAGCATGATAAAGAGAAAAAGAGAGAGACATCAATGTCTGAGAAGCAGAGGCAAGGACAGATGAGCGAGAGAGAGAGAGAGAAAGAGAAAGAGAGAGAGAGAGAGAGAGAGAGAGAGAGAGAGAGAGAGAGAGAGAGAGAAATAACATAGTCCAAATGATTGGAACGGAAATAAAGAAAGCGACAGTAAGTGTATTATTGAAAAAGTAAACGAGAGAACAGACAGAGAGGGGATTACCGGGAGATAGCAATGACAGCAAAGCGGATGGGAATTAAAAAGAGAAGGACAGAGAGAATATGAGGGGAAGGTTAAACTGAGTTTCTTCCCCTCTGCTCTGTGATATACAGGATCTGAATTTCACATTTTAGTCAATGCTCTTATCCAGAGCAACATCGACAGATTTTTCACCTAGTCGGCCCAAGAATTCGAACCAGCGACCTTTCAGTTACTGGCCCAAAGCTCTCAACCACTAGGCTACCATCACCCTGCAATGCAGAACATTTCAAACGTTTGTATGTTTTTGAGGTTTTAAAAGGCTTCTGAAGTTTGTAATTTACACTTTGAAATTTCAGACTTGGTTTTCCCTTACAAAAAAATGTATTAACTCCTACAAACATTTCCAAAAATTATAATCCACATTTCCTGTTGCTGCAGGATTATTTTCATGTTGTAGCAAACTGGCTCAAATTAAGATCCTACATCTGTATGTATCCTGTAAAGACATGCCCACAGCCCAACCAGATTCACTGGCTGATACAACTTGAGATATTTACAGAAGCAGGTAAGGTGTCCAGAGCCTTACAAACAATCTATCATAGCAGTTGCCCATCTGAGATTTGAACCTGCAATTCTCTGGCAACATAACTAGCATAATAATCATTGTCCTGTACTATATTGGCCGATGCAGTATTTGAGTTATTCATGAGAGTCAATAACTCCCAATGTGTCTGACCCCTGATTCTTTTGAATAGTGATGATTATAAAATGATAGGGTTGGCATGCAACAGCACAAGTAAACATAGGGTGACGACTAGGGGAGAAAATAAACATATGTGATAAGGTGGTGTTGAAGGAGTCAGGCGCAGGAGGGTAAATCACAGAAATAGGCTTTAATCCGAAAAATACAGGTTTACGCAGAAATGCGTCAAACACATTCCAGGGCACAAAACAGGTGCACTGGAAAATACAAGGCACACGGGAAAAATACTCCCGTCGATACCAAATACAAGCGCTCCACCGAGCTACCAACCTCCACAACAAACAATCACCCACAAGGACAAGGGGGCAGAGGGAACACTTATACATGGACTAATGAGGGGAATAGAACCAGGTGTGTGTGATTGACAAGACAATTGACATAATGATTGCGGCGGCAGTGGTTAGCAATCCGGTGACGACGAACGCCTGCCCGAACAAGGAGGGGAGGCAGCCTCGGCGGAAGTCGTGACAACATATAATTCAACAGTACATCGCAACACATCCGACTGCGCCAAACGGCAGCACTTACTCTCTGCGAAGCAACCTCGGCGACGCTCTCGTTTGCCACTTGATTAGCTGGGAAATAAAAGGTGCGTATTAGTGCACAACAAGGACAAAAGAGCAGCTAGGAGCGAGATGTGACAGATATAGCCTCGAGACCGTGCGAAGCGCCAGCCGTGGAGGTATGTGACTCATGGTGATCTGGCTCCTGACTCACATATGCAACCCACAGAGACCACAGACCCCAGGGCCTCCTTGGGATCCCGCCGCTACTGAGGACTCACTGTATTATATGTAGAGCCCGTAGAGTAAGTCAGGTGGAAATGTATCTGTAGCTATATATACTTATATATTTGCAACACATAAAGGAGAAACATTAAATAATAAGGGTAATGATATACAGTAGGGAGAACAAATATTTGATACACTGCCGATTTTGCAGGTTTTCCTACTTACAAAGCATGTAGAGGTCTGTAATTTTTATCATAGGTACACTTCAACTGTGAGAGATTTGTGCATTTTATTGCATGACATAAGTATTTGGTCACCTACCAACCAGTAAGAATTCCGGCTCTCACAGACCTGTTAGTTTTTCTTAAAGAAGCCCTCCTGTTCTCCACTCATTACCTGTATTAACTGTACCTGTTTGAACTCGTTACCTGTATAAAAAACACCTGTCTACACACTCAATCAGACTCCAACCTCTCCACAATGGCCAAGACCAGAGAGCTGTGTAAGGACATCAGGGATAAAATTGTAGACCTGCACAAGGCTGGGATGGGCTACAGGAAAATAGGCAAGCAGCTTGGTGAGAAGGCAAAAACTTTTGGCACAATTATTAGAAAATGGAAGAAGTTGAAGATGACGGTCAATCACACTCGGTCTGGGGCTCCATGCAAGATCTCACCTCGTGGGGCATCAATGATCATGAGGAAGGTGAGGGATCAGCCCAGAACTACACGGCAGGACCTGGTTAATGACCTGAAGAGAGCTGGGACCACAGTCTCAAACAAAACCATTAGTAACACATTACGCCGTCATGGATTAAAATCCTGCAGCGCACGCAAGGTCCCCCTGCTCAAGCCAGCGCATGTCCAGGCCCGTCTGAAGTTTGCCAATGACCATCTGGATGATCCAGAGGAGGAATGGGAGAAGGTCATGTGGTCTGATGAGACAAAAATATAGCTTTTGGTCTAAACTCCACTCGCCGTGTTTGGAGGAAGAAGAAGGATGAGTACAACCCCAAGAACACCATCCCAACCGTGAAGCATGGAGGTGGAAACATCATTCTTTGGGGATGCTTTTCTGCAAAGGGGGACAGGACGACTGCACCGTATTGAGGGGAGGATGGATGGGGCCATGTATCGCGAGATCTTGGCAAACAACCTCCTTCCCTCAATAAGAGCATTGAAGATGGGTCGTGGCTGGGTCTTCCAGCATGACAACGACCCGAACAAAATACACAGCCAGGGTAACTAAGGAGTGGCTCCGTAAGAAGCATCTCAAGGTCCTGGAGTGGCCTAGCCAGTCTCCAGACCTGAACCCAATAGAAAATCTTTGGAGGGAGCTGAAAGTCTGTATTGCCCAGCAACAGCCCTGAAACCTGAAGGATCTGGAGAAGGTCTGTATGGAGGAGTGGGCCAAAATCCCTGCTGCAGTGTGTGCAAACCTGGTCAAGATCTACAGGAAACGTATGATCTCTGTAATTGCAAACAAAGGTTTCTGTACCAAACATTAAGTTCTGCTTTTCTGATGTATCAAATACTTATGTCATGCAATAAAATGCAAATTAATTATTTACTTATACAATGTGATTTTCTGGATTTTAGATTCTGTCTCTCACAGTTGAAGTGTACCTATGACAAAAATTACAGACCTCTACATGCTTTGTAAGTAGGAAAACCTGCAAAATCGGCAGTGTATCAAATACTTGTTCTCCCCACTGTATATGTGGAAATGTAAACAGTGTAGAAATATACTGTACTTTATATGTAGGAATGTAAACATTATGTAGGTTATGGTTACCTAACAGAAGCATTGTTCGTCATGTAGACTCAATCTAGCCAATCACTGCTCACATTGGTGTCAGCATTTGACAGCCATTGGACTGGCACCACTCTCCTTCTCTCACTCAGTCTCTCTATCTCGTTCTATATCTCTCGCTCTGTGTGTGTCTCTGTCTCGTGTGAGTAAGAGAACCGTATAATGAAATTCATTACTAGTACAGATAGGGAGTAACACCCTTTAAGAGATCTGTGTAGAACATCAATCACGGCTGGTTGGAATCTGGAACGTTCTCTGTTGTGCTCTCTCTCTCTCTCTCTCTCTCTCTCTCTCTCTCTCTCTCTCTCTCTCTCTCTCTCTCTCTCTCTCTCTCTCTCTCTCTCTCTCTCTCTCTCTCTCTCTCTCTCTCTCTCTCTCTCTCTCTCTCTCTCTCTCTCTCTCTCTCTCTCTCTCTCTCTCTCTCTCTCTCTCTCTCTGATATGGCCTGGCTAGCCACTGTTTTTGTTATTGTCAGAATGGGTGATATGATCCGTTAGACGACCTTGGCTGCATCTAATGTGTTTCTGTAGTGCTAACTAAACTGAGGTTTACAAAAAACATTTTTTTTTTAAATAGCAAGTGTTTGGGCCACTATTTGATTTAAGGGAGCGAGGAGGAGTTTTCAGGTTGTGTATCACCGCCCACATTGATTTCTGATGTTGAAAAATAAATGTTGAAACAAGGTCAGTGGTCTGGGTCTGTCTCCATGAAACTAAAGAAATGGGTGGAACCCAAACCTTCTATCTTTCAATTCCAGTGGGACTGTTGAACAGGGCGCACCTATAATGTAATAACACCAACTGACATCAAACGTAAATGTGCACATATATTCAGTGTATAAAAGGCAACTTTTATTAAATAAAGTTAGCATTTCCTGTGTTCACTAGCCAGAACCAATATATTATGGGAACCATATATATTATGGGAACCATATATACAGTGGGGCAAAAAAGTATTTAGTCAGCCACCAATTGTGCAAGTTCTCCCACTTAAAAAGATGAGAGAGGCCTGTAATTTTCATCATAGGTACACGTCAACTATGAAAGACAAAATGAGAAAAAAAATTCCAGAAAATCACATTATAGGATTTTTAATGAATTTATTTGCAAATGATGGTGGAAAATAAGTATTTGGTCAATAACAAAAGTTTTGTCAATACTTTGTTATATACCCTTTGTTGGCAATGACACAGGTCAAACGTTTTCTGTAAGTCTTCACAAGGTTTTCACACACTGTTGCTGGTATTTTGGCCCATTCCTCCATGCAGATCTCCACTAGAGCAGTGATGTTTTGGGGCTGTCGCTGGGCAACACGGACTTTCAACTCCCTCCAAAGATTTTCTATGGGGTTGAGATCTGGAGACTGGCTAGGCCACTCCAGGACCTTGAAATGCTTCTTACGAAGCCACTCCTTCGTTCCCGGGCGGTGTGTTTGGGATCATTGTCATGCTGGAAAGACCCAGCCACGTTTCATCTTCAATGCCCTTGCTGATGGAAGGAGGTTTTCACTCAAAATATCACGATACATGGCCCCATTCATTCTTTCCTTTACACGGATCAGTCGTCCTGGTCCCTTTGCAGAAAAACAGCCCCAAAGCATGATGTTTCCACCCCCATGCTTCACAGTAGGTATGGTGTTCTTTGGATGCAACTCAGCATTCTTTGTCCTCCAAACACGACGAGTTGAGTTTTTACCAAAAAGTTATATTTTGGTTTCATCTGACCATATGACATTCTCCCAATCCTCTTCTGGATCATCCAAATGCACTCTAGCAAACTTCAGATGGGCCTGGACATGTACTGGCTTAAGCAGGGGGACACGTCCTGCACTGCAGGATTTGAGTCCCTGGCGGCGTAGTGTGTTACTGATGGTAGGCTTTGTTACTTTGGTCCCAGCTCTCTGCAGGTCATTCACTAGGTCCCCCCGTGTGGTTCTGGGATTTTTGCTCACCGTTCTTGTGATCAATTTGACCCACGGGGTGAGATCTTGCGTGGAGCCCCAGATCGAGGGAGATTATCAGTGGTCTTGTATGTCTTCCATTTCCTAATAATTGCTCCCACAGTTGATTTCTTCAAACCAAGCTGCTTACCTATTGCAGATTCAGTCTTCCCAGCCTGGTGCAGGTCTACAATTTTGTTTCTGGTGTCCTTTGACAGCTCTTTGGTCTTGGCCATAGTGGAGTTTGGAGTGTGACTGTTTGAGGTTGTGGACAGGTGTCTTTTATACTGATAACAAGTTCAAACAAGTGCCATTAATACAGGTAACGAGTGGAGGACAGAGGAGCCTCTTAAAGAAGAAGTTACAGGTCTGTGAGAGCCAGAAATTTTGCTTGTTTGTCGGTGAACAAATACTTATTTTCCACCATAATTTGCAAATAAATTCATTAAAAATCCTACAATGTGATTTTCTGGATTTTTTTTCTCAATTTGTCTGTCATAGTTGACATGTACCTATGATGAAAATTACAGGCCTCTCTCATCTTTTTAAGTGGGAGAACTTGCACAATTGGTTTCTGACTAAATACTTTTTTTCCCCACTGTATTATGGGAACCATACTGTACGGGGTCAAAGGGACATATTTTACCCTTTGAAGTGGGGATACAATCTTAGCTTCACTCCCAGAACATTGTAGCCCTAAATATACAGCACTCAAGAAAAAATGTATTCTCGTAAGCTGCCCTGAGTAAGGTTAAATCAATAGAATACATATCAGTATGCCCAACAGCTAGAATCAGTCGGCAGGTCCATTCTTGCAGTTCTGTCTGACATGATCTCAATGTTTCCCTTACTGGGACTCCAGCACTGAATTACTTGAAGGAGCAAAGGTTGGGTGGTGCCTGAGTTCGAAAGCGAAAGAAGTTGGTGAGAACAGAATGAGCATCTATACCTTACCAGGTCTCCCTATACAACCTGGTGTTAAACCTTATATAATTACAATGAAACATTTTCCTCAGAGCATCACCACTCGGCCCCTCCAGATCACACCTAGACCACTGCCATTCAATACCTTTCCCTGAAATGCATAGAGGGTTGACATGCAGTGCAACGGTATGCAATTTGCAGTAATGCATACATGAATAAGTATCGACTATTCCAAAGGCCCTAAGAAAAACCAATACATTGACCAGCCTCGGAAACTCTTAGGCTGATTCTCTCCTTGCATTCAGCCTCAGTGTTGATAAATCCAGGATATGTTTCAGAGCTATAAGAAGTTTTTTTGTTGTTGCCTGTTTTGAGTGATCTCTGCCGTTTCACACCAATGGAAGGAACCGCTTAGGGACACTACTGTATAGAAATCATTCACTTGTTTTAAAGTTGCAGTACCTTTACTAAATTCACTTTGTCACGGTTTCGGCCGAGGCTGCTCCTCCTCCTGGTTCGGGCAGGCTTCGGCGGTCGTCGTCCCCGGAGTACTAGCTACCACCGATCTATGTTTCATGTTCGTTTGGTTTTGTCTTGATGTTGTACACCTGTGTCTTGTTAGTCCTCGTTAGTGTCCTATTTAGTTCTCGTTGGTTGTGTTTGTCTTTGTGTGTGATTGCTCTTCTGTTTTCGTGTTGGAGCTACGTACTTCCCTCCAGTGTTTTGGAGAGGTTTTTCGCACATGTTAGTGCGCCGTTTATTTGACGCCTGTGTGCGCCGTGATTTCGCCTTCGGGCTTATTGTGCTTATTTCTCTACGTGAATATTGCACTAAAGTCTTTTGGACTGAGCCTCTGCGTCCTGCGCTTGATTCATGCACCACACCCACCTTCAGCACCCCTGACACACTTGGTTTAAAAATGCAGTACTTCTACTGCATTCGCTTGGTTTGGAAATCTACAGTATCTCCTCCTTCCTTGACCTCACCTGGTAATTCTTGGATTGTTTATTTCTACAGAGTTGTGTTCAGACCTCTATATTACTGAGAATATGACAAAGAATTTGAGAAAGCACTTTGTTTATTTGGCAGTGAGAAGTTTCTTAAATACCAGGTAGAAGTCCTTGAGAACGAAAACCCTCAAGACAATGACAAGTTGATTTTTTTTCTCTATTTTTTAAGTCCCTATGCTACTCTGTCTCTCTCTCTGTATTTATTCTCTCTCTCTCTCTCTCTCTCTCTCTCTCTCTCTCTCTCTCTCTCTCTCTCTCTCTCTGCAGAAGATAATAGCTTGTCAGAGATTGACCCTGCTTTTTAGTAATCTTAAATACTTGAATCAGAATCCCAGTCCTATAATCGTCTAAAGACAAAGAAAATGACTTAAAGGGTTCCTCTCTCTGCCTCTCTGCTCAGCACCCACCCTAGGCCTCCGTGGCCCGTCAAAGGACGTTTTCTGGGTCGTAGACGTCGTTTGTCAGACTCTTCAATCAAATCCCCAGAGTGCTTTTTTGTTCAAACTTGAAATGAAGGTTCTTATTCCTTTAACCCAAGAGTTTGTGGATAAGAGTCCCAGACAAATGATAACAAGAACTCCTCGCTCTTTCAGTTTAGTGCCATTTTGTCTAGGAGGCAGAGAGTGAAAACATGACAGGGCACTATCCCTCACATTCTAAACATTGCTGTATGTGTAATGGGGCGGCAGGTAGGCTGTCAATGTGCCATTGAGCAAGGCACTTAACCCTAATTGGGTACACACTTCCTTGGGGCAAACAGCACGGCCATGGATGTCTGTACTCAGCACCGACTGTGTACGTCTGTGTTGCGACCACTTAGCTAAACACAGCACAGTATCCTTGTGTCTCAAATAGGCTTACTCAGTATAACCAGAGCTAGGGGATGGTTGACAAAGAGGAAAATATCAAATATAATTTACCTTGTTATAAATTAATAGAAAAGGATTATGCACTACTCTCTCTTAGTCTCTTCAACAAAACTATATTTATTGAACTGAAGAGCGAGGAGTTCTTGTGATCTTGAACTCTTATCCACAAATGCAAACCATTTAGGTTTAAACAAAGTAGTGGAACACTTGAGACAGTGAATCTGGTCCAACATGCTCTTACCTCATACAGTGGGGGAAAAAAAGTATTTAGTCAGCCACCAATTGTGCAAGTTCTCCCACTTAAAAAGATGAGAGGGCCTGTAATTTTCATCACAGGTACACGTCAACTATGACAGACAAAATGAGAATTTCTTTCCAGAAAATTACATTGTAGGATTTTTTATGAATTTATTTGCAAATTATGGTGGAAAATAAGTATTTGGTCAATAACAAAAGTTTCTCAATACTTTGTTATATACCCTTTGTTGGCAATGACACAGGTCAAACATTTTCTGTAAGTCTTCACAAGGTTTTCACACACTGTTGCTGGTATTTTGGCCCATTCCTCCATGCAGATCTCCTCTAGAGCAGTGATGTTTTGGGGCTGTCGCAGGGCAACACAGACTTTCAACTCCCTCCAAAGATTTTCTATGGGGTTGAGATCTGGAGACTGGCTAGGCCACTCCAGGACCTTGAAATGCTTCTTACGAAGCCACTCCTTCGTTGCCCGGGCGGTGTGTTTGGGATCATTGTCATGCTGAAAGACCCAGCCATCTTCAATTCATCTGACCATATGACATTCTCCCAATCCTCTTCTGGATCATCCAAATGCACTCTAGCAAACTTCAGACGGGCCTGGACATGTACTGGCTTAAGGAGGGGGACACATCTGGCACTGCAGGATTTGAGTCCCTGGCGGCGTAGTGTGTTACTGATGGTAGGCTTTGTTACTTTGGTCCCAGCTCTCTGCAGGTCATTCACTAGGTCCCCCCGTGTGGTTCTGGGATTTTTGCTCACCGTTCTTGTGATCATTTTGACCCCACGGGTGAGATCTTGCGTGGAGCCCCAGATCGAGGGAGATTATCAGTGGTTTTGTATGTCTTCCATTTCCTAATAATTGCTCCCACAGTTGATTTCTTCAAACCAAGCTGCTTACCTATTGCAGATTCAGTCTTCCCAGCCTGGTGCAGGTCTCACAATTTTGTTTCTGGTGTCCTTTGACAGCTCTTTGGTCTTAGCCATAGTGGAGTTTGGAGTGTGACTGTTTGAGGTTGTGGACAGGTGTCTTTTATACTGATAACAAGTTCAAACAGGTGCCATTAATACAGGTAACGAGTGGAGGACAGAGGAGCCTCTTAAAGAAGAAGTTACAGGTCTGTGAGAGCCAGAAATCTTGCTTGTTTGTAGGTGACCAAATACTTATTTTCCACCATAATTTGCAAATAAATTCATTAAAAATCCTACAATGTGATTTTCTGGATTTTTTTCCTCAATTTGTCTGTCATAGTTGACGTGTACCTATGATGAAAATGACAGGCCTCTCTCATCTTTTTAAGTGGGAGAACTTGCACAATTGGTGGCTGACTAAATACTTTTTTTACCCACTGTAGCTCCACTGCGCTGTCCCTCTGGTAGGTTTACGATTAGCAGGATGATGAGTGAAGACAAACAGCCACACCGTCCTTATCATCTGGTTTATTTATATTTCATCCATGGCTGCTGATGTAACCGGCTCCGCACAGAAAATGCCATCCTTCCGCAGAGTCGTTAGTTTATGTGCTGCCTGGACGCCGAGAGCCTTCAGTACATCTTACAATAATATCCTAGCACACTTATATAATATCCTATATCCTATAACACTTCTTATTGGTGTGGCCATCTTTTTCCCATTCTATCATATTTCTCTCACCTCTTCCCCAAACGTGCATCCTGTGTTTGTCTAAACACTGAAGTGGTATTTGTGAAGATCCTAACATTACCTCAGTCGGCAGCCATTTTGTATTTGCTCCGAAAGGTCATCAGTGTTTTGTCATTGTTTTTCTCCATCACTCTGTCTTTTTCATCTTGTAATGGCCTTTGTCATCATGCAGGTCTATGATAAAAGTGATGTGTGTGTGTGTGTGGCGTGCGTGTGTGTGTGCGTGTGTGTAATCTCACCGCTTTAGTCTGAATATGCATGAATGTCACAGTGTAGATGCATGTCAATTCCCCCATGTCAAACTCATCAACTGGGATTTATTCAGAGAGGCAGAGGATCGTAATATATTCCAATACAGCATAATCACAATGAGCTTCCAGTAGCAATATCCCCTCCGATGTACTGAAGGCATAACAATGGTTAAAACTTACACTCTAGTGTCTGGGGGAGAGAGAAAAAAAACATCTGTCAATTCTGATATCAGCCCATTATTTATTTTTGAGCCGTTATTAAACCTCAACCTCCCCAGGAAAATATTTCAATTTAGATTTTCCCTTTCCCTAGCCTACTACACTCACACGGACAATCCAAGTAAATAGACTTCCAGGCAAACACAGTGTATCCCATATTAAATCTGTTGAGCTGTGAATTTACTCAAAGCTTCACATGATTGATGAAGCTTAGACTCCAGTACAATATTCTATCCTGTACGAGCATGGTAACACAACACCACAACCTGCAGCGGTAGCTAGGTAGCTAGGTAGGTAGGTAGGTAGGTAGCTAGGTAGGTAGGTAGCTAGGTAGCTAGGTAGCTAGCTAGCTAGGTAGGCTAGCAGTGGTTTTTGAAAGTATTCACCCCCCTTGGCATTTTTCCTATTTTGTTGCCTTACAACCTGGAATTTTTTTGGGGTTTGTTTTATTTGATTTACACAACATGCCTACCGCTTTGAAGATGCAAAATATTTTTTCTTGTGAAACAAACAAGAAATAAGACCAGAAAACTTGAGAGTGCATAACTATTCATCCCCCCAAAGTCAATACTTTGTAGAGCCACCTTTTGCAGCAATTAAAGCTGCAAGTCTCTTGGGGTATGTCTCTATAAACTTGGCACATCTATTCACTGGGATTTTTGCCCATTCTTCAAAAACTGCTCCAGCTCCTTCAAGTTGGATTGGTTCTGCTGGTGTACAGCAATCTTTAAGTCATACCACAGATTCTCAATTGGATTGAGGTCTGGGCTTTGACTAGGCCATTCCAAGACATTTAAATGTTTCCCCTTAAACCACTCGAGTGTTGCTTTAGCAGTATGCTTAGGGTCATTGTCCTGCTGGAAGGTGAACCTCCGTCCCAGTCTCAAATCTCTGGAAGACTGAAACAGGTTTCCCTCAAGAATTCCCTGTATTTAGCGCCATCCATCATTCCTTCAATTCTGACCAGTTTCCCAGTCCCTGCCGATAAAAAAACATCCCCACAGCATGATGCTGCCACCACCATGCTTCACTGTGCGGATGGTGTTGGGTTTGCGCCAGACATAGCGTTTTCCTTGATGTCCAAAAAGCTCAATTTTAGTCTCATCTGACCAGAGTACCTTCTTCCATATTTTTGGGGAGTCTCCCACATGCCTTTTGGTGAACACCAAACGTGTTTGCTTATTTTTTTCTTTAAGCAATGTTTTTTTCTGGCCACTCTTCCGTAAAGCCCAGCTCTGTGGAGTGTACAGCTTAAAGTGGTCCTAAGGAGAGATACTCCAATCTCCACTGTGGAGCTTTGCAGCTCCTTCAGGGTTATCTTTGGTCTCTTTGTTGCCTCTCTGATTAATGCCCTCCTTGCCTGGTCCGTGAGTTTTGGTGGGCGGCCCTCTGTTGGCAGGTTTGTTGTGGTGCCATATTCTTTCAATTTTTTAATAATGGATTTAACGGTGCTCCGTAGAATGTTCAAAGTTTCTGATCTATTTTTATAACCCAACCCTGATCTGTACTTCTCCACAACTTTGTCCCTGACCTGTTTGGAGAGCTCCTTGGTCTTCATGGTGCCACTTGCTTGGTGTTGCCCCTTGTTTAGTGGTGTTGCAGACTCTAGGGCCTTTCAGAACAGGTGTATATATACTGAGATCATGTGACAGATCACGTGACACTTAGATTGCACACAGGTGGACTTTATTTAACTAATTATGTGACTTCTGAAGGTAATTGGTTGCACCAGATCTTATTTAGTGGCTTCATAGCAAATGGGGTGAATACATATGCACGCAACACTTTTCCGTTATTTATTTTTTAGAATGATTTGAAACAAATTATTTTTTTCATTTCACTTCACCAATTTCGACTATTTTGTGTATGTCCATTATATGAAATCCAAATAAAAATCCATTTAAATTACAGGTTGTAATGCAACAAAATAGGAAAAACGCCAAGGGGGATGAATACTTTGCAAGGAACTGTAGGTAGGTCGGTCGGTAGGTAGGTATCTAGGTAGGTAGGTGGGCTGAACAAAATCAAGGCTGAAGTTGAGCAACAGAAAGAGGAAATTCTCTCCCTCGAAAAACGATCAAGTGCGTTTCAACTCAATGCAGTCTTTTGTTCAAATGTGACGTGGTGTTTCGTGAATCGTTCAGTCTAGGCAATAGTCAATGATTAGGACTTTCTCCGAGTCACAAGGAGTTGGTGTCAGTGACTCTGATGAGGTCCTAATATGGACACCGTACACAAGGCTGTGTGGATTCTGTTGAGGAGAAGACTGTCACTACAAGATATTATTTGACATGGTAAAGTGGTCTCATACTATGTCTAAGTGCCTTCTACTGTATGAACAAACCTCTTACACATTAAATGATGCACTAACAGATCTAATATGTTTGCCAATCAAATGTTAATAAACAGAGAAGCCTATACTGTAACTAATTTGATAATCTCCTATCTTCACGACTACAGTGTTAGACACTGGGGACTAAGGGGTTAGTGTTGAATAGGGCTGTTGCGGTGACCATATTACCGCCACACTGGCAGTCATGAGTCATGACCGCAGTCAAATTCCACGTCACCGTTGAGTCACGGTAATCTCCTCCTATGCGTTCTGTACATGAATGTCACTTTTACCCATACCCACATGTACATACTGTATTACTTCAATTACCTCAACTACCTCGTACCCCGGCACATTGACTCGGTACTTGTACTCCTTGTATATAGCCTCGTTATTGTTTTTATAGTGTTACTATTTCCTTTTATTTTTTTTATTTTTTTTAGCTAATATTTGTGTTACTTTTTAACTCTGCAATGTTGGGAATGGGCTTGTACATAAGCATTTCACTGTAACACCTGTTGTATAACCAATAAAATGTGTTTTGATTTGAATGGTGCTGATGTGTTGGTAGTAGGCCTACCCAACTCGCTAATGACTGTCAGGTCACTAATGGCCTGGTACTCAGGGCTCTACTGTCCCTCTAATTACTCTGACATCAATGCAAATGCGATTGAAAATCACATCAAACACATCATCAAAACAGTATCATGCTTTCAAAACTCACCGTTAAGGAGTCCGCGTGCTTCCCATCCGAAACAGTTGGGACAGTTTGTGCATATATTATGACAACATTTTGTGACGTTTTGGTTCGTTTTGGTTTTCAGCAAGGGTTTTTTCGGCTGTTCGTGCACACTAGATTTTTTCTCAAGGCAAGATGAAGTTCCTATGCCCCTTCGTCAGTGATTGGTCAACTGTAGGGGTGACACAATTCTCTTCTATTTGTCGATTCAACCCGAAACTCAGTGTGGATTCAACACGGCGAACGACAACAACGACAACAACCCAAGGGCCGAAGTGGAGATGCCGGTGGAACGGCTACTCCAGAAATGTTGCTGCAGATTCCCTGGCTTGTTCGGCAAGTGAAACATGGAAAGACAGCACGTGAAGCAGCCCATCTCCCGCACTGAGCTGCGGCGCAGATTGGGAAACCATCTCCATGCAGGACCTGGGAAGCTCTATTCTGAGCCCACCTCCAAGACCTACTCCACTGGCTTGGTCCTCACCGATGCCACAGAGCAGCAGCAGTAGTAGTATGGGTGTAAGAAGAAGGTAGAAAAGAGCTGCAGACTCAGATCTGGACATGTCACTCGCATTGCAAATGATTGAAGAAGGATTTGAAGATCTGGAGAACGTCATGCACCGAGCCACCAGCTTGTCCCAGAGGTAATTCATTTCAGACTCTCCTCCTTTACTCTGATCTCCTTTCCTCTCTTATTTTTTCTCTCTTTCCTCCTCTCCTCACCCACACACTGCTCTCTACAGACACTCCTCTAATTCCCCACCTCTTCTCATCCTCTCCCTAACACCTATAGCTGATTTCATGGATGAACTATCTTCAAAAACTCTGGGAGGAATTCGATCGCCAGCTGCATGAGTTCGTGCATGAATTTAAGAAGAGGACACAGACCGAACGACTGGGACCACAGTGACATTAACAACGTGTTCTGAGTCAGACATTTTCATTTTATCCCATAGACATTTTTGTTGTTTATATGTCTGTTTTTCGCAGACACATTTGTACTATTGTACAAATAATTGCATTTATTGTCTGACACTTTAGTTATATTTCATTGACACGTGTTGTTCTTAGCCGAAACTTTTGTATTGTTTTGAGGTTTACTTTCAGAGCCCAGGTGAAAGAATAAAGGTTTATTTGTCTTCTGAAAAATATCTGTTTCTTCTTCTTAATACAAGGTGTTTCAATGCATTCTATTTGATCAAGTGCTGACAACATTGAGAACATTGTGCCACAGACTTTAAAGGCTTTCTTCTACTTGTGTGGTGTAGTTCAATCTAATCTAAATTAATGCACACTGAGACATCATAGAATCAAGTTTCATTTTATTAAGAAGATTCAAAATACATTTTAGTACAAAGTACTTTGATTCACAGCGCACACAAAGAAGAACTTTTAGTCTGTGTGCGTCCATCAAGAGGTGTGTGTTTGAGCAGTCCAAACAAAGGCCTATTCTGCATGATTTCTGGCCTTGGGTTGAGTTGTACACTCCTAACCATGTCTTCCTGCCGTTTCACACATCCAGGGTGGAGAGGAAGAAGTGGCTGAGCTTTTTTCTTGTTTCACTTGCAAGCCGTTTCGCCCTGGCACGAGAGAATCTCTCTGGCTCTTGGAGATTGTTGTCCTCTGCCACAACCCTCAGCCACTCTCCAGGTTGGTAGTTGCCAGAAGGGAGGGGTGTGTCAGCAAAAGCGAGAGGCACGTATCTTGCGTTCGGTTCATGAGCTTAATCCGTGGAGGACAGGTACAGTGGGGGAAAAAAGTATTTAGTCAGCCACCAATTGTGCAAGTTCTCCCACTTAAAAAGATGAGACGCCTGTAATTTTCATCATAGGTACACGTCAACTATGACAGACAAAATGAGGAAAAAAAATCCAGAAAATCACATTGTAGGATTTTTTATGAATTTATTTGCAAATTTTGGTGGAAAATAAGTATTTGGTCAATAACAAAAGTTTCTCAATACTTTGTTATATACCCTTTGTTGGCAATGACACAGGTCAAACGTTTTCTGTAAGTCTTCACAAGGTTTTCACACACTGTTGCTGGTATTTTGGCCCATTCCTCCATGCAGATCTCCTCTAGAGCAGTGATGTTTTGGGGCTGTCGCTGGGCAACACGGACTTTCAACTCCCTCCAAAGATTTTCTATGGGGTTGAGATCTGGAGACTGGCTAGGCCACTCCAGGACCTTGAAATGCTTCTTACGAAGCCACTCCTTCATTGCCCGGGCGGTGTGTTTGGGATCATTGTCATGCTGAAAGACCCAGCCACGTTTCATCTTCAATGCCCTTGCTGATGGAAGGAGGTTTTCACTCAAAATCTCACGATACATGGCCCCATTCATTCTTTCCTTTACACGGATCAGTCATCCTGGTCCCTTTGCAGAAAAACAGCCCCAAAGCATGATGTTTCCACCCCCATGCTTCACAGTAGGTATGGTGTTCTTTGGATGCAACTCAGCATTCTTTGTCCTCCAAACACGACGAGTTGAGTTTTTACCAAAAAGTTATATTTTGGTTTCATCTGACCATATGACATTCTCCCAATCCTCTTCTGGATCATCCAAATGCACTCTAGCAAACTTCAGACGGGCCTGGACATGTACTGGCTTAAGCAGGGGGACACGTCTCGCACTGCAGGATTTGAGTCCCTGGCGGCGTAGTGTGTTACTGATGGTAGGCTTTGTTACTTTGGTCCCAGCTCTCTGCAGGTCATTCACTAGGTCCCCCCATGTGGTTCTGTGATTTTTGCTCACCCCTTCTTGTGATCATTTTGACCCCCACGGGGTGAGATCTTGCGTGGAGCCCCAGATCGAGGGAGATTATCAGTGGTCTTGTATGTCTTCCATTTCCTAATAATTGCTCCCACAGTTGATTTCTTCAAACCAAGCTGCTTACCTATTGCAGATTCAGTCTTCCCAGCCTGGTGCAGGTCTACAATTTTGTTTCTGGTGTCCTTTGACAGCTCTTTGGTCTTGGCCATAGTGGAGTTTGGAGTGTGACTGTTTGAGGTTGTGGACAGGTGTCTTTTATACTGATAACAAGTTCAAACAGGTGCCATTAATACAGGTAACGAGTGGAGGACAGAGGAGCCTCTTAAAGAAGAAGTTACAGATCTGTGAGAGCCAGAAATCTTGCTTGTTTGTAGGTGACCAAATACTTATTTTCCACCATAATTTGCAAATAAATTAATTAAAAATCCTACAATGTGATTTTCTGGATTTTTTTCCTCAGTTTGTCTGTCATAGTTGACGTGTACCTATGAAGAAAATTACAGGCCTCTCTCATCTTTTTAAGTGGGAGAACTTGCACAATTGGTGGCTGACTAAATACTTTTTTTCCCCACTGTAGATGTGGAGGGCCACATATACAGTTGAAGTCGGAAGTTTACATACACCTTAGCCAAATACATTTAAACTCAGTTTTTCACAATTCCTGACATTTAGTCCTAGTAAAAATTCCCTGTCTTAAGCCAGTTAGGATCACCACTTTATTTTAAGAATGTGAAATGTCAGAATAATAGTAGAGAGAATGATTTATTTCAGCTTTTATTTCTTTCATCACATTCCCAGTGGGTCAGAAGTTTACATACACTCAATTAGTATTTGGTAGCATTGCCTTTAAATTGTTTAACTTGGGTCAAACGTTTCGGGTAGCCTTCTACAAGTTTCACACAATAAGTTGGGTGAATTTTGGCCCATTCCTCCTGACAGAGCTGGTGTAACTGAGTCAGGTTTGTAGGCCTCCTTGCTCGCACACGCTTTTTCAGTTCTGCCCACAAATGTTCTATAGGATTGAGGTCAGGGCTTTGTGATGGCCACTCCAATAGCTTGAATTTGTTGTCCTTAAGCCATTTTGCCACAACTTTGGAAGTATGCTTGGGGTCATTGTCCATTTGGAAGACCCATTTGTGTCCAAGCTTTAACTTCCTGACTGATGTCTTGAGATGTTGCTTCAATATATCCACATAATTTTCCTTCCTCATGATGCCATCTATTTTGTGAAGTGCACCAGTCCCTCCTGCAGCAAAGCACGCGTCTCCTTCCTGAGTGGTATGATGGCTGCGTGGTCTCATGGTGTTTATACTTGCGTACTATTGTTTGTACAGATGAACGTGGTGCCTTAAGGCGTTTGGAAATTGAGGTCTTGGCTGATTTCTTTTGATTTTCCCATGATGTCAAGCAAAGAGGCACTGAGTTTGAAGGTAGGCCTTGAAATACATCCACAGGTACACCTCCAATTGACTCAAATGATGTCAATTAGCCTATCAGAAGCTTATAAAGCCATGACATCATTTTATGGAATTTTCCAAGCTGTTTAAAGGCACAGTCAACTTAGTGTATGTAAACTTCTGACCCACTGGAATTGTGATACAGTGAATTATAAGTGAAATAATCTGTCTATAAACAATTGATGGAAATATGTAGTATGTCATGCACAGAGTAGATGTCCTAACCGACTTGCCAAAACTATAGTTTGTTAACAAGAAATTTGTGGAGTGGTTGAAAAACGAGTTTTAATGACTCCAACCTAAGTGTATGTAAACTTCCGACTTCAACTGTACCTTCACAATGTCCTTAGCCTTTTCATGGGTACACTTGATTGGCTGACCAAGAATGCTCATCCTTGCAGCCATGATGCCAAATGCATTCTCTTTGACTCTCCGACAACGAGCGTGGCGGTACACCCAAGCCTATTTGGTCAACAACAAAAAACACCATACAATTTTCCACTAAACATTTTCCAAAAGCCTTGATAAAATGGCATTTCTCATATTGAACTGCATACATATATGCAGCAGCAAGGGATATTAGAAACAGGGGGGTGCAGCTCAATATTAGGAAGATGTTCTTAATGTTTTGTACACTCAGTGTAGTTGCATCATGCTGCCCATATACAGTGAGTGTACAAAATATTATGAACACCTGCTGTTTCCATGACATAGACTGACATAGACTGACCGGGTGAATCCAGGTGAAAGCTATGATCCCTTATTGAAGGGGAGGAGACATGTTAAAAAATATTTTCAAGCCTTGAGACAATTGAGACATGGATTGTGTATGTGTGCCATTCAGAGGGTGAATTGGCAAAACAAAATATTTAAGTGCCTTTGAATGGGGTATGGTAGTAGGTGCCAGGCTCACTGGTTTGTGTCAAAAACTGCACCACTGTTGGGTTTTTCAAGCTCAACAGTTTCCTGTGTGTATCAAGAATGGTCCACCACCCAAAGGACATCCAGCCAACATAACACAACTGTGGGAAGCATTGGAGTCAACATGGGCCAGCATCCCTGTGGAATGCTTTCGACACTTTGTAGAGAATGTCCCGATGAATTGAAGCTGTTCTGAGGGCAAAAGCAGCAGCTAGTCTTCCTGGGTTCCCACACAAAACATGAAACATGACATAATACAGAACATTAATAGAAAAGAACAGCTCAAGGACAGAACTAGATACATTTAAAAACAGCACACATAGCCTACATATCAATACATACACTCAAAATATCTAGGTCTAGGTGTTTTTTTAATTCAAGTTTGCTGTTCATTTGAGCAATATGAGAGTTCCATGCAATAATGACTCTATATAATACTGTACATTTTCTTGAATTTGTTCTGGATTTGGGGACTGTGAAAAGACCCCTGGTGGCATGTCTGGTGGGGTAAGTGTGTGTGTCAGAACTGTGTGTAAGTTAACTATGCAAACAATTTGGGATTTTCAACACATTAATGTTTCTTATAAAAAGAAGAAGTGATGCAGTCAGTCTCTCCTCAACTCTTAGCCAAGAGAGACTGGCATGCATAGTATTTATATCAGCCCTCTGATTACAATGAAGAGCAAGACGTGCCGCTCTGTTTTGGGCCAGCTGCAGCTTAACTAGGTCTTTCTTTGCAGCACTTGACCACATGACTGGACAATAATCAAGATAAGACAAAACTAGAGCCTGCAGGACTTGCTTTTTGGAGTGTGGTGTCAAAAAAGCAGAACATCTATTTATTATGGACAGACCTCTATATGTTTTGACCATGACAGTTTACAATCTAAGGTAACGCCAAGTAATTTAGTCTCCTCAACTTGTTCAACAGCCACATCCTTCATTACCAGATTCAGCAGAGGTCTAGAACTTAGGGAATTATTTATACCAATACAATGCTCTTAGTTTTAGAGAGGTTCAGGACTAGTTTGTTACTGGCCACCCATTCCAAAACTGACTGCAACTCCTTGTTAAGGGTTTCAGTGACTTCATTAGCTGTGGTTGCTGACAAGTATATGGTTGAATCATCAGCATACATTGACACACAGGCTTTGTTTAATGCCAGTGGCAGGTCATTGGTAAAAAAAAAAATTAGAAAAGAGTAGAGGGCCTAGAGAGCTGCCCTGTGGTACACAACACTCTACATGTTTGACATTAGAGAGGCTTCATTAAAGTAAACCCTCTGAGTTCTATTAGATAGATAGCTCTGAATCCACGATATGGCAGAGGTTGAAAAGCCATAACACATAAGTTTTTTCAATAACAGGTTATGGTCAATAATATCAAAGGCTGCACTGAAATCTAACAGTACAGCTCCCACAATCTTCTTATTATCCATTTCTTTCAACAAATCATCAGTCATCTGTGTCAGTACAGTACATGTTGAGTGTCCTTTTCTATAAGCATGTTGAAAGTATGTTGCTAATTTGTCATTTTCTATAAGCAAGGCCTGAGGACAAACACCTTCAACCAGACTCAGATTAAAGATATTACAGATAGGAGTGGCCATAGAGTCAGCTACCATCCTCAGTATCTTAACATCTAAGTTGTCAATGCCAGGAGGTTTGTCATTATTGATAGATAACAATAATTTTTCCACCTCTCCCACACTAAATTTACAAAATTAAAACTTACAAAGATTTTCTTTCATTATTTGTTTTTTAATGCATGAATACGGTGGCTCACTGTCCGTTGTTGGCATTTCCTGCCTAAGTTTGCCCACTTTGCAAATGAAGTAATCATTAAAATAATTGGCAACATCAAATGATTTTGTGATGAATAAGCCGTCTGATTCGATGAAAGATGGAGCTGAATTTGTCTTTCTGCCCACAATTTCTTTTAAAGTACTCCAAAGTTTGTTTTTTTCTCCATCATTCTTTATATCATTGATCTTTGCTTAATAATACCTTTTTTTATATACCTTTTATTTTATTCTTCAAGGGGTCTTAAAATTGAAAAGCAAAATTATCCTTGTTATGACCCATCTTTTGGAAAATTGGCTTTCATGGATATAGCCAATGTTATGACGAGTTTCTCTGGTATCAAGTAATTCAATATGCAAAAAGATAGTTAACACTTAGATGGAGAGTTGAGACATAATAATTAATATTACGGTACCGGGTTCAACATGACAAGCTGCACGTGAGTGGACTATTGTCATTTGAAATCCCCACCGGATTCAACATAGCAAGATACACGTGGGTTGCATCTCACTATTCGAATGATAGGTATACAAAATATCTCAGTTTATATACTGCTTTGCAAGCTAATTCTATCTAACAGCTGCAACCATTATTGAATGTCACTCCTAACCACAATAGTATCACCCTATATGGTATCGTCTTGCACCCTAGTCAGGATATTCCATCACGTACTCCTTCTAAGATTAGCACCAGTGGCCCCCCAGTCTTCATTGGCATGCATACCTTTTGGCACCCACCAGTGACAGAAATAAATACATGGAATGTCCTCATCCTCAAAATCTTATGCAACACGCAACATCAAAAGAAATTAACAAATCCTGTATAAAACACGTTATAACAGCCACTATATTGTGATCACTGCATCCAATGGGTACTGATACAGCTTTAGAACAAAGTTCTATAGTATTAGTACAAATGTGATCACATAATGTGGATGATCTTGATCCTGTAGTGTTTGTAAACACCCTGGTAGGTTGATTACAGGCACTGGTTACAGTGAGAAGCTTCCACTTGAGCGGACAGCTTGAAAGTTGACCTCTCTGTTTACATCACATACACTATCAAGAATTTCACAGACATTTACATACTGACTGTTAGCATTTGGTGGCCTATAGCAACACCCCAAAAGAATAGGCTTTAGATGAGGCAGGTGAACCTGCAACCACAGCACTTCAATAACACTTGACATGAGATCTTCTCTAAGCATTCCAGGGATATGGCTCTGAATATATATATAGCAACACCTCCCCCATAACCATTCCTGTCTCTTCTATAGATGTTATATCCTTGTATTGCTACTGCTGTATCATCAAAGGAATTATCTAAGTGAGTCTCAGAAATGGCTAATATATTAATGTTATCTGATTCTAGCAAGTTATTGACGTCATTAACCTTATTTCTAAGGCTACATACAATATATTAATATGGGCTGTTTCAAATGATCACTTTTACGCTCGAAATAGCTCAGATGTGTAATTACTTTTGAATGGGAAAAATATAATTTCTATTTTATTCAGTTAAGTTCAATTATATTCTTCTTACTATAAAATAATTGAAAATAAATAATGGCACAGAATTTATAAGCATATGTTGTCTTCTAAATGAACTAGCCTACATCCTAGGCTGCCATTGAGATTACATACAGTAGGCCGACTCAGAATATGCTATTCTGTTATTCTGAAACACATTTTCTTCATATCATTATGTTTCTTTAGACCTGCCTAAAATAAATAATGTATTTATTGTGATGGTGTATATTAAATGGATTTATAAGACTTTTTTTAAATGTAGATGTTTCAAAGGCAAGCATCAGCCTCTTGTATGCGTGGAGGCACAGGGGCATTGTCATGCTGAAACAGGAAAGGGCCTTCCCAAACTGTTGCCACAAAGTTGGTATCACAGAATTGTCTAGAAGGTTATTGTATGCTGTAGCAACATGCTAACATGCTAACCTCTCACCATTACAATAACAGGGGAGGTTCGCATTTTTGGGGGTATGATATTTGAGCATCTGTAACTTTCTCACTCATCATTATTCACGATTCATTCAGGATTATCTGTAACCATGGTAGCATCCACATTAATGTAGAAGTGTCAAGTAACATATTCTATTCTTATGTACAATAAAAGTGACTCCAAAATGACACAATACATTATTTACCATTAATTTCTAGTGTGCACAGAATTCTCTGAAATACAACCAAAATAAACAGCAAAAGCATCCAACAAGGTTGTAGAGTCACAAGCTTGATGTAAGCATTGAGTGCTAGGAATATGGGACCAACTACTAAACTTTTGACTACTTTACAAATATAAGTGAATTTGTCCCAATACTTTTGGTCCCCTAAAATGGGGGGACTATGTACAAAAAGTGCTGTAATTTCTAAACTGTTCACCCAATATGGATGAAAATACCCTACAAATTAAAGCTGACAGTCTGCACTTTAACCTTATAGTTATTTATCAAAGTACTGGAGTACCAAGCCAAAACGCTTCTCCTGTTTTGTATTATATTCATGTTTATTATTATTAAACTCACC
This sequence comes from Coregonus clupeaformis, assembly GCF_020615455.1. Lineage (NCBI taxonomy): Eukaryota > Metazoa > Chordata > Actinopteri > Salmoniformes > Salmonidae > Coregonus > Coregonus clupeaformis. The sequence goes on along the minus strand of NC_059199.1, from coordinate 173,838 downwards.
TTCTGCACCTGCTTCCTGACTCCCTCCATATACGTTACACAGCTAGAGTCAGGCATTCCCCAGGGCAGCTGTCTAGGCCCCTTATTTTATTCAATCTTTACTAATGACATGCCACTAGCTTTGAGTAAAGCCAGAGTGTCTATGTATTCTGATGACTCAACATTTTACACGTCAGCTACCACAGCAAGTGAAATCACTGCAACACTTAACAAAGAGCTGCAGTCAGTTTCAGAATGGGTGGCAAGAAATAAGTTAGTCCTAAATATTTCAAAAACTAAAAGCATTGTATTTGGGACAAATCATTCACTAAACCCTAAACCTCAACTAAATCGTGTAATGAATAATCTGGAAATTGAGCAAATTGAGGAGACTAAACTGCTTTGTGTAACCCTGAATTGTAAACTGTCATGGTCAAAACATATTGATGCAACAGTAGCTAAGATGGGGAGAAGTCTGTCCATAATAAAGCGCTGCTCTACCTTCTTAACAGCACTGTCAACAAGGCAGGTCCTACAGGCCCTAGTTGTGTTGCACCTGAACTACTGTCCAGTCATATGGTCAACTGCCACAAAGAGGGGCATAGGCTAATTACAATAGGCCCAGAACAGAGCAGCACGGCTGGCCCTAAATGTACACAGAGGTAACATTAATAATATGCATGTCAATCTCTCCTGGCTCAAAGTGGAGGAGAGATTAACTTCATCCCTGCTGGTATTTCTGAGAAATACTGACGTGTTGAATGCACCAAGCTGTCTGTTTAGGCAACAAGCACACAGCTCAGACACCCATGCATACCACACAAGACATGCCACCAGAGGTCACTTCAGAGTCTCCAAGGCCAGAACAGACTATGGGAAAATGCACAGTACTACATAGATCCATGACTACATGGAACATTATTTCACATCAAGTAACTCAGGCAGGCAGTAAAGTCAGATTTAAAAACGGATAAAACTACACCTTACGGAACAACGTGGACTGTGAAGAGACATACACACACAGGCAGACACACACATACACACACACAATCTAACTCACACACACACACATACACACACACAATCTAACTCACACACATCTACATATGGATGTTGTATTGTAAATATGTTGTAGTAAAGTGTAATCATGTGTTGTGAAGTGTAATGTTTTAACTGTATGCAAATTGCCTTAAAATTGCTGGACCCCAGGAAGAGTAGCTGCTGCCTTGGTAGCAGCTAATACGGATCTACAGTATAATAATAAATACATTAAAAAATATATTTATATATATTTTTTTATAATCCAACCTGGCGCAAAAACAGGATAGGATACATAGCCACCATGCTGTTTCTCTGTCTCTCATTCCTCCCTGAGGCTGGGAAGCTGTGAGCCAGGCACAAACAGATGAATGGGTCTCAATATCCAGACACTCTAACCTCTATGGACCTTGTCCCTCCCTCCCTCCCACACACACACACACATACACACATATGGTATGCACACACACACACACATGCATTCACACACATACATACACACACATGCACACACACACTCACTCACTTACTCACACACACAGTCCCTCCTCCTGGGCAGCTAGCAGCAGCATTGCTACTTTGTCACCTTATAGTCAATAAGGCTTGAGCCCCCCCTGTAGTGCCTCACTCTATCACCTGTTAATTAAACTGCCTTAATATTTAAACAGGTTCGAGGGAAAAAGTGAATTCCCTCTAAGGTAAATAAATGGGGCATCTTTGAATGCACTCGTTTAAGCACAGGTCCAGCTCCATTCCATATTTCCTTCTTCCTGCTGACCCTCCCTCCCTCCATCTCCTTGATCTTCTGCCTCTCTCTTTTCGTTCATACTCGTCTTCATCTTTCCTCACTCCCTCACTCCGTTCCTGGCCTATAGCTCACTTATCTTCCGCTCCTCTCCTGCCGTCAATCTGTAGGTGTGGTTATGGGTTCATATAAATAGGCATGCAACGGATACATCTTCAGCGCAGATGAGCATTTAGGGAGAGAGTCAGGGATGCTCACCTGCATCCATCAATGTCGGAAAGCCCAGTCGGCGAGCCACGGCCGCATCCCACAACGCCGCAGCAGAAGTTACAAATGGATGTGACACTCTCACGCCCTCGCATCCCCTCTCTCTGACTCTGATTGCTTTGCTATTTTATTTGTGACCTTTGACCTTCCCTCTCTATTGGCTATTAAAGTTTGTTAATGGTATCGTCAACTTTGTGTCGTCTCTCTGTTAAATGGTTTAACTGTGTACAGAGGGTGAGCTGGGTATTTTTGGCCAGCAGAGATAATAGTTTGACATTCAGCTTTTATAAGATGTGATCTTCTTGAGGGACAATTCATTTAAAGCCGAGACTATGTTAGTAGCACGACCTCTTGGAGCTAAAGTAGGTTATCATTAAAGTCATTAAGCAGCTATACCAGGATACGGTAGCAGGAGATTGAATAATTGAATAATCAGATTCCTGCTTCAGCATCTATTAGATGTTGGAGAGTTTTAAGAGGTTCTTATTAAAACACTGTAATTCTCTCCAATAGAAGATAATTATTCTGCGAGATCACATCAGATAGACTTCAATATTCTACGTTTCTCCAGGTTCCCAGGACATTGGGAGATGCCTTCAATACCATCCACTATATGCAACGTGAGCAATAATTACCATCTTGTAGGGTCGTGGCTTGCTACGGTGGATGGGGATAGAGGAAGGGCTTAAACCGCACGCTTCGGCTCCGAGGATCGCGGGTTCAATCCCAGTTTATTTTACCCAAACCTTAACAATTAAGTACGTTACTCAATCAAAATGGTCAAATAATTGCTTCTTAGCAAAGGGCAATTTCTCAAGCAAGAATTATTGCTAGGACTGTCTGGGAGTGGTCTGAGTGTGGAGGGGAAAACTGAAAATAAGCTGTTATTGGCAGAAAGGATTGGAACTCTCTTTCTTATTGGTCTATTAACCAATTTACTTCATGCTGATGTCACCATGGAAGGCCAAAACTCCATCCCACCAAAACAGGCAGACATTTTAAGGGAGGAGCGAAAGTCCACAGACACTCGGCCCTTCATGAAATGAGTTTGACACCTTTGACACCTATATAGTACTCTAAATACCCCAATTCATGTTGTTATGTTCAAAATAATACAAGATAAAAATTGCTGACACCATTCAAACCAATGAGGGTTTGGAACTTTAAAACCAATTATCTCTGAATCATCTTTTTACAGATAGAACCTTATAGTCCCAAGCTCTCGAAACATCAAATACTGAAGTGAGACCGTGAGATCTTTTTACAACTGTTATGTCCCCTCTTCTATTCATGTGGATGATGATGGGCAGTGATTATAACATAGTGACAGTCTTCTACAACACAGATACTACAAAATGTCCTCCATCTTGCTATTTTCCGCTATCCCTACGCCCAAGGCTATAAATTCCAGCGGGTGAGTGGAGTTTGCCGTTCAAGACGTGATTTGCATCTCTGGCGAGTAGCCCCCACTCATAGGACCGCTATAAACCCTTGGCAGGCCACTTTTGCATCTCCTCAATAAATAAGTTATTCGAAAAGTCACGTTTTTATTTATAATAAAAACATGTTGGGGGGGGGGGATAAGACTGAGATGTGTTATTTAAGATACTCTTTGAAGAGGTAGGGTTTTTGATGTTTTTGAAAGATGGGCAGGGACTCTGCTGTCCTAGCATCAGCGGAAAGCTGCTTCCACCATTGGGTGCCAGAACAGAGTGCTCGGGTTGGGTTTGAGCATAGCCTCAAGGTAGGGAGGAGCAGTTCCCCTTGCTGCTCCTGTAACAGTGTTGCTTCCTTCCCTTACCTTGCCCAAACCTGGGCTCGAACCAGGGACCTTCTGAACACATTGACAACAGTCACCCTCAAAGTATCGTTACCTATAGCTCCACAAAAGCCTTGGCACTTGCAGAGCAAGGGTAACAACTACTTCAAGGTCTCAGAGCGAGTGACGTCACCGTTTGAAACGCTACTAACTAGCTAGCCATTTCACACCGGTTACACTCCGTAGACAAGCACCATGGTCTTGTAGTGGATCCGAGCTTCGACAGGGAAGGGGGAGCGGGGTGACATGAGAGAACTATGAGACATGAGAGATGAGCGAATCTAGCCATTTGAAAGACAATAGTAAGGAATTTCTGTAATCTAAAATTCGGCATGCCACCTTCCAGCTAACCCCAGCCAGCTAGAGGCAGCAAGCTGTTTTGGTTGTTTATATAAATACCTTACATTTATTGTGATTTTAATTTGATTTGATTTATTTGCCAATTTAAAAACACAATACAACCACACATGGACATAGTGCATTTATAATCATTGAGGATGACACCAAAAAGTGATACACCTAATAATTTACAGTTTAAGTAGATTAATTATCTATTGATTATGCCCCAAAATAGCCTACATTTAATCCATTGATTTTAATATACTATATTTTTGAGGCAATACAAACGTTTACTTTCTAGCAATAAATACCACTCCTTAAACCGCCTCACCCACTTGAAGAAAAGTGTTGATCTTTACGTACAGTAGGTGGCGGCAACTCTTAAACACCACAGAAGAAGCCGAAAAGCCTCAACAGGAAGTTATCTTTGTTACCATCCTCCATTGAGTTTTCAAACCTGTCTTTGATACGTAGCTTTTCAGAAAGAAAATTCCACAGGCAGGTTGCGGGTTGGCAGGACTGGCTGATGTCACTTTCGGGAAACCGGAATGCTTACAGACACTACTCTCAGATGCAGAGAAGCCCACAATTTTGCAAGCATGGAGAGTCCAGAAAGCCAAACAAGTAAATTGGGTTAAGGAACAGAATATTGGGTATTGGAGAAAGGCCATCAGTGCGTGTTCTGCAAACAATACAGTGGATGAAGGCGCGGCACGAGCGAGGTGAACGGATAGATGTGGTTATGGACAGTGAGGAAGAAGAAGAGCTGAGTGCAGAGGGAAGATGTGTGTTGAGGAAGAATGGCGCCAAGTACAAACAGTACTCTGTTGTCTTTAATGGCTCAGAAATTAAACCTGACTGGAGTGCAGATGAATTACCTGCGGTGGCAGGTGTGGTGAAGACCTCCGAGTCCGACCCTCGCCCGATGGTCATGCAAAGGATGATTCTGGCCCAGTGGGAGTGGATTCCTACCTTTTGGCTGACCCATATGTAGGCTGGGTAGAAAGTAAGTTGGGTACTGTTAAATCGGTGGTCGCTCGAAGTGCGCTTGTGATGATTTTCTGTGTTTATTCCGCCCAGAGGGAGTGGACGTTTCGCGTTATGTGCCTCGGGACAAGATCTGTGACTTGCTTTGCTGTCCAGAGCAGGGCACCTTTGAAAGGAGTGATTACTGGCGTGGCGTTAAGTTCTGAGGTGAAGCAACTGAAATTGATGATTCCCTGTGTCTGTGACGCCCGCCGTTTGGTGCGACGCAGACCCGGTGGCGAGCGTGGTGAAACTGAGAAGACACTGTCTGTCCTTTTGAGTTTTTAAGTAGAGTCTTTACCTGACAAAGTCATGTTAGGGTATGTAAGTTATCCCATGAGAGCTTTTGTGATGAACCCACTAAGCTGTTTCAGATGCCAATCTTATGGTCAAGTTGCAGCAGTGTGTAGGAGGGAGATTCCGAGATGTGAGAAGTGTGCAGGAGGGCATGGGACATAGGAATGTGTAGTATTGGTGGAAAAAACGGTGTATGTCAATTGTGGGGGTGCCCGGTGCGAGAGAGACAGGTTGAGGATGCCAGGGTCAGAGTAGAACAGAAGTTGTCATATGCTGAGGCAGTGAAGAGAGAAGAGGATGATGGGTCAACAGTGAGTAGTAGGCCTAGGCAAATACAGAGTGGTACGAATTAGTGCTTCAGTAAGGTTGGCTTCTTAACATTCATTGCCATGGTCATCAACTGTACCACAGAAATGGAACATAAATCACAGAAAATAGATGTTGTGGTGGCAGCTGCAGAGAAGCACTTGGGTATAAAAGGTTTTACTGCAGAAGAGTTACAAGGTGTGTTGAACCAAGGAGTCCCACCCTCCCAGGCCGTCGGCCTGGTGTAGGATCAGTTAGAGTCAAATTAGTGGAATGGGGTGTTTTTTAATGAAATAGTGGTATATAGGTGGAGGGTTAGTTGGTGGTGCAATTTTTTCCCTTTCCTCCTTCCTTTTCATTTTTGTATCAGAAAATGTAACGTGCTCGACCACACACTCCCGCACAGTAGGTGGCAGCATACACAAACAATGTGTGAACGCCATGATACCAAAGAAGAAGAAGAAAATTCCACAGGCTTTTGGAATTAAAGAACAGTTGAATTGTTTGTATTTATCACCACCAAATGTTTTGAACGATAATACACTAGCGGCACCCATTCAGTCAATATAGATAGATGGAGCACCAATTTGCTAGCCTGGATTTGTAATTATGCATGTAGATACAAGACTGTGCCAGTGGATCATTCGCTGGAGACAATATAACGTGTTAGCTAGCTGGCTAGCTAGTTTTATTTTATTATTTTTCAAACCAACGCTTTTTAACATTTTTTGAGTTTTTAGTTCTCATCTGTTCATGCACCAGATTAGAATGCAAAGTTTTGTTTGCTCAAGTAAGTAACATTACTACTTTCCTTCGTTGATAGTACTTTTACTTGTGTGACGTTAACGTCAATGAGCACTATAACGTAACTTAGCTAACTAGCCTAGCTAGTTAATGTTTTTTTTCTTCTGTTTTTTTCTTGGGGGTAGATCAGCTTAATATTGCAGATAGATTGTAACTTCCATCAATGTAATTGTCTGCATCACTTCCAATCCCCCATGTTTTTTATATATATACTCCCCTTTATTACTTTTCAACCCCGCCATCCTTTCCCTACTTGGGGTAAATTAGTGAACAACAATTCTTAGGCCTCTACTTCCAGCTTATACTTACTATCTACATTTTATGGACACAGTCAATTTTACAATAATTATATTTTGTTTGTTTTTGCTCCTGAACTTCTTCTACTCTCAACCTCTCCGATCATTTTCATGATGTCCATCCGGTTTGCTTCTATATGCCATATCTTTCTAACAGTGCTCTTTCCCAAAAGCTCCCAACATACAACCTATATACTTATTATGGACACAGTATGCTTACATTATTAGTTATCTTGTTATTATTTGTTGTTATTTGTTATTAGTCCCATCCTTCAACGCCATTCAACACCTCCCATCTATCTCTTAACACCATCCATATAGGATTTCAATTTGCCATATATATTTCAACTGTACTGTGATGTTTTACAAAAGTTCTGAACCTTTGCTTCTACAGATTGTGAATTAAAAATAAACACTTTTGCTAAAAGTATTATTATATTATTGATCGATTGACTATTGTGGGAAATTATTATCTTATATTTTAGATGTGCTGTTAGCTTAATAAGAAAGCATTAATGATTAAACATAAAAGGTTTGTACTGTACTGTACTGAAATTGTTTAACCTAACAAGCTGTGATTAATGTGAGGAGCTGTTAGGGAGTAGGGGGTGATAAGGCTTGTGACTCACTTACACAAACACTGCCTCTTTGTTGAACTGTCCAATTACATAGGTACAAAGAGTACAGTTAGAGTGGGAAAGTACAGGAAAACTGTGTCTATGGGTGCTGACTCTCTGGACAAGCTGCAGATAACAACTTATGCCTGGCAACAGTGAAGCGCCAAGGGGCTGGGACCAGCCTGTATGCCAACGATAGGCTGAGTAAGTCTAAACCACGCTCAGTCTCTACTCTGATAGGCCAGCAGGGAGCGGGAACTATCTCTGTCAGAGTATTTAAAGAAGAACTTATAACAATGGACCAGTTCTCTGTCTGCCCTGCGTGGTATTTCAGTGAGCCCGTATACGAACTCTCATACTTACCATTTAAGCATTTGCATTAATAAATACTAGACTAACTTGGATACTTTGTAATGACCTCTTTTGTTCCCAATACCAGATTTGAATTGACGCAACTTATCACTAGCTAATTAATGTTACTTGGCTAGCTAGCTTGCTAACGTTAGATGGCTTGCTAACTTTAACTAACTAGCAAGCTAGAAACATGAACTTGGCCGTTGCTAGCTAGCTAAATGATGATAAATACTGTTAAGTTGGCTAGTTTGCTAGCCGAGTTACTTAGCTAGCTAGCTTGCTAACGTTAGATGGTTTGCTAGCTAACAACATTGACTAATGTTATATGTAGCTACATTCAGAGGAGAGAAAAAAACTTTATTAATGTACCTAATCTAGTATGTCGTTCAATTAGGGCAATGACCAGCCCAAACATTGTATTCACCACAGCACCATGTGGATGTGATAGCCATGGAGGTTTGCAACATTACATTTACTTAGCCAAGATGAGACTTTGTCTATCTTTTCTTTCTTGCACAGTATTTACTTTGTTTCAATGTAAAGTTATTGTATCAAACAGTGCCAGGAGTGAGACACTACAACGGTGCCAAGTTTGGGCCTCAGACATGAAGGTAAGAACATAACTGTTACCAACTTTAAATGTAAATACTTATTGGAAATGTCTGCCATCTGCCTTTACAGACTGTCACAATAAATGTATATAAAATATAGGGGGTGGGGGAGAGATATACTGTATGTTAACATAGTGTGTCATTTCTAAAACGTTTTCTAGCTTAGGTTTCTGGCTGTAATGACCCTGAAGTCGACAGTGTGGCAGATGCTACCTTGCATTCTGTCAAACCATCTTGCCATCTCCAAAACCTGGACTGGGGCAGGGGATAAGGCCTGGTTCAGGGACTTGTTTCTGAAGACCATTCTTCACAGTAAGTTTTGATATGGTTAAATATGTTACACTTGTTTTCTCTACTTTTAAGTAAATTCCTAAACTCGTGTAAGTCCATGTGCGAGTCAAATGTAACACAATGTCCTTTCATTGTGTATAGGAGCCATTCGGAATAATATAATAATATGCCATTTAGCAGACGCTTTTATCCAAAGCGACTTACAGTCATGCGTGCATACATTTTTTTTTGTGTATGGGTGGTCCCGGGGATCGAACCCACTACCTTGGCGTTACAAGCGCCGTGCTCTACCAACTGAGCTACTTCCGTAACCCGTGGCATCCCGTGGCATCCTGGGTTACGGAAGAACCCTGTAACCCAGGATGCCACGGATTAGGCGGTCCAGATTCAGGTCACCCGTTACCTGGAGTCGGAGGCTTACAGGGGAGAGGGATCCACTGCAGTGAGGGCCAACATCAAGTTTCTGACCACCTGTCTCAAAGCCAGCCAGCCTCTGCCCCCAAGCCACAAGACTGTTGCAACAGCTCAACCCTGGGCTGGATACTGCACCCTACCACAGACTTACCATTTATTCATACACTGAAATCACTTTTGTCTACAGGACCAATGCAGTAGTTATGCCACCTTACCGCACAACTAATTTATATACAGTACTTTCATATAATTAAATGCTGCTACAGCATTGTACTCATTGAACTCTCTATGCACATGAGAAAACAATGTCTATAGCCAACTATATCCCTATAGGCTTATGTTCTTTTATCTGCATGCCTCTTGTACTTGATTTGGTTTATTTAGTATTTTTATCAGTATGTTATATATTTACAATGTCACTTATTTGATTGCTTTCCTATGTTACTTATTTAATTACTATATCACTTTTGTCGCCATTTCACTGTGTGAGAAGCCTGTACATTAGATTTGACTGGATTTGATATATTTTTTTATTTCACCTTTATTTAACCAGGTAGGCCAGTTGAGAACAAGTTCTCATTTACAACTGCGACCTGGCCAAGATAAAGCAAAGCAGTGCGATAAACACAACAACACAGAGTTACATATGGGGTAAACAAAACATAAAGTCAAAAATACAACAGAAAATATATATACAGTGTGTGCGAATGTAGTAAGTTATGGAGGTAAGGCAATAAACAGGCCATAGTGCAAAGTAGTTACAATTTAGTATTAACACTGGAATGATAGATGTGCAAAAGATGATGTGCAAATAGAGATACTGGGGTGCAAATTATCAAAATAAATAACAATATGGGGATGAGGTAGTTTGGTGGGCTAATTTCAGAAAGGCTGTGTACAGGTGCAGTGATCGGTAAGCTGCTCTGACAACTGACGCTTAAAGTTAGTGAGGGAGATAAGAGTCTCCAGCTTCAGAGATTTTTGCAGCTCGTTCCAGTCATTGGCAGCAGAGAACTGGAAGGAATGGCGGCCAAAGGAGGTGTTGGCTTTGGGGATGACCAGTGAGATATACCTGCTGGAGCGCAGACTACGGGTGGGTGTTGCTATGGTTACCAGTGAGCTAAGATAAGACAGGGATTTGCCTAGCAGTGATTTATAGATGACCTGGAGCCAGTGGTTTTGGCGACGAATATGTAGTGAGGGCCAGCCAACAAGAGCGTACAGGACACAATGGTGGGTAGTATATGGGGCTTTGGTGACAAAACGGATGGCACTGTGATAGACTACATCCAATTTGCTGAGTAGAGTGTTGGAGGCTATTTTGTAAATGACATCGCCGAAGTCAAGGATCGGTAGGATAGTACATTTTACGAGGGCATGTTTGGCAGCATGAGTGAAGGAGGATTTGTTGAGAAATAGGAAGCCGATTCTAGATCTAACTTTTGATTGGAGATGCTTAATGTGAGTCTGGAAGGAGAGTTTACAGTCTAACCAGACACCTAGGTATTTGTAGTTGTCCACATACTCTAGGTCAGACCGGCCGAGAATATTGATTCTAGTCGGGTGGGCGGGTGCAAGCAGCGTTTGGTTGAAGAGCATGCATTTAGTTTTACTAGTGGTTAAGAGCAGTTGGAGGCTACGGAAGGAGTGTTGTATGGCGTTGAAGCTCGTTTGGAGGTTTGTTAACACAGTGTCCAATGAAGGGCCAGATGTATACAAAATGGTGTCGTCCGCATAGAGGTGGATCCGAGCGTCACCAGCAGCAAGAGCGACATCATTGATATACACAGAGATATATACACAGAGGTCCAAGAATTGAACCCTGTGGCACCCCCATAGAGATGGCCAGAGGTCCAGACAACAGGCCCTCCGATTTGACACATTGAACTCTATCTGAGAAGTAGTTGGTGAACCAGGCGAGGCAGTCATTAGAGAAACCAAGGCTATTTAGTCTGCCAATAAGAATGCGGTGGTTGACAGAGTCGAAAGCCTTGGCCAGGTCGATGAAGACGGCTGCGCATTACTGTCTTTTATCGATCGCGTTTATAATATCGTTTAGGACCTTGAGCGTGGCTGAGGTGCACCCATGACCAGCTCGGAAACCGGATTGCATAGCGGAGAAGGTAGGGTGGGATTCGAAATGGTCGGTGATCTGTTTGTTAACTTGGCTTGGCATGGGCAAGTTGCAGCGGAGGGTGCAGAGCTGGTGGCCGGGGTAGTGGTAGCCCAGTCCTGTATCCAGGTGACCAGGACTGGGCCACGTTATCTGATATAATTTGCAAACACAATCATTGACAGTACTTTTCCACAAACCTTTTTCAAATGGACATGGCATCCAGTGTACATTAAATAAGGTATCAATAAATATATACAAAATAAGTGGCGACAGGGAGTAGGCATGCGGGTGGCCTGACGCTGAAAAAGCGTCTTGCCTCTAAATGGCAGCTGTAGTGTCGCCGTTCGGGAGAAGGGCAGGTGAAAGGTGGGCTATGTGAGGAAAACGGGCTTGACAAAGCGGAATATCGCGGGCGACCCGTGAATGTATGAGAAAAGTAGGAAAATGCTCTGGATAAGAGCGTCTGCAAAAAAAACTAAAAAAAACAAATAAATAAATAAAATGAGACGATGGGCAAAGAAGCTGTCGCACAGCTGACGACCACTCTGGAGGAATGGCGGCCTCCCGAGTGCTCATTACTAACTGGGAAAGCGACTGATCAGAACGCCCATTCATAGCCAGTGACAGATGCCATGTTGACTACTACCAACACATTGAAAGCACAGCATCATTTAAAAACACCAAATCTACCGGGTCTGCTTTTCCTATTGCGTGTGCATCACCTTGCTTTACCCTGTTTTCACCAGGCCTCTTCTCTGATCCTCCAGCCTCATCTGGCTCCAGATTACACCCTCCTCACAGTCCCCTTTCATACCGCTGCTCATCACTAAACTCAGGTCTGAACCCCTCCCTGTGCAACTGGGTCCTGGACTTCCTGACGAGGTAGGCAACAACACCTCCGCCTCGCTGATCCTCAACACGGGTTCCCACATGGGTGTGTGTTCAGCCCCTTCCTGTACTCCTTGTTCACCCATGACTGCGTGGCCATGCATGTCTCCAACTCAATCATCAACTTTGCTGACGACACAACAGTGGTAGGCCTGATTTCCAACAACGATGAGACAGCCCACAGGGAGGAGGCGAGAGCCCTGGCGGAGTGGTGCCAGGAAAATAACCTCTCCCTTAACGTCAACTAAACGAAGGAGCTGAACGTGGACTACAGGAGACAGTCGAGAGAGCACGCCCCCAACCACATCGACGGGGCTGCAGTGGAGTGGGTCAAACGCTTCAAGTTCCTCGGCATGCACATCACTGACAACCTGAAATGGTCCCTTCACAAAGACAACGGGAGGCTGAAGAAATGTGGCTTGGCCCCTAAGACCCTCACAAACTTCTACAGATGCATCCTGTAGGGCTGTATCACCGCCTGGTACGGCAATTGCACCTCCGCAACCGCAGGGCTCTCCAGAGGGTGGTGCAGTCAGCCCAATGTATCACCGGGGACAAACTGCCTGCCCTCCAGGACATCTACAGCACCCAGTGTTACCGGAAGGCCAAGAAGATCATCAAGGACCTCAGCCACAGCCATAGCTGCCCTATGTACATTACATAGCGTCATTGAACACTGGCCACTTTAATAATATTTCCATGCTGTTTTACCCACTTCATATGTATCTCCTGTATTCTAGTCATGGCTCATACAATATACTGTAACTACTGCTGTGCACACTTGTTCTATTCATATACTGTCCATACTGTCTTTACACCCCATATATGTATATTATTTGTATTCCGGTGTCTGACATTGCTCGTTCTGCTATTTCTTAACTTATTTTTCTTATTATTATTGCTAGGTATTACTGCACTGTTGGAACTAGAAACAGAAGCATTTTGCTGCACCTGCGATAACATCTGCAATTCTGTGTGCGTGACCAATAAACGTTGATTTGATTTGATTACATTACGGATAAGCTTACAGTACATGCTAATGGTTCCACACCTCTACAGTAGCAGTTTCCCCCACACTGAAGCCCAATGCTAATGCTATGGGGGGGGGGGAAACGTAATCCCAAAACAGCTCCAGATGGCAGGCTGGTTTCCTGGTTGCCTTTTGCTCAGCCATTCAGAGAGCGTCCAATCGTGCATGGGCTAAAAGCATGTGGGGGGAACGAGACAATACCAGAGGCCGGAGCTGCCTTTCTCACACACTGACAGGGGGCAGTGGAGTGCAATCTATGCATACACATACGCACGCAGACACACACACGAACACACACACTGACACATACTGTGAACACACAAACACAGATTCTCTCTCTCTCGCACACACAAACACACACACACGCTCTCACATACATGCACATTATCTTTAACGCTCTCTCACACACACAGACACACACACACACACACACACACGTTATCTCTCTCACACACACACTATCTCTCTCACATGCATACACACACAAATACTCACACACTCTCACAAATACTCACACACTAACTTTCTTTCTCTCTCTCTCTCTCTCTCTCTCTCTCTCTCTCTCTCTCTCTCTCTCTCTCTCTCTCTCTCACCACACACACACACACACACACACACACACACACACACACACACACACACACACACACACACACACACACACCATACCATGACCCTAGGGTCAGTATGCAGGCTTCAGTGACAACCTGCTACATATCTGTCGGATCAAACAGGCCTGAGTCTCTCCCTCTCTCCTCACTGTGTAGATGTGTGTGTTTTACACCTCTGCTCGTGTGTGATGGAGGGTTGAGGGGGAGTTCTGGAAAGTTCCCCATCCGGTAGTGGTGGATGTGTTTTTTTCCTCTGAGCGGTGAAGAGAGAGGGGGAGAGAGCTCCAGTACTGGCAGTCAGCTAGCGTTAGCCTCCCAGGCAGAGAACAACTCGCCCACGGACTGGAGTCATGGAGGGAAGCTCTGCCATACAGACACAACGTCTGCTTTACTGCACTGCTCTGCTGCTGCTGATGATGTTTCTGCTGCTGTGGCCCCACACTGTCCTTATCACCACACACACACACAGACATAACACACATAGACAGTCACACAGTCAGAACAGACATTCATACACACACAGACACACACAGTAGGGAACGGTAAGGGCTATCTATGCCTTCAGAGAATTAATAAAAAATACGTTTTATTTAATTTAGTTTTTTATTTATGTTTTATCTTTTCTATAATTGAAATTATATTCTGATTTCATCTCTTCAGTTTGTGTTGGAAAGGGAAGGGTTAACACCAATGATTTATATATATACACTAGATCACTGATAGGTGGTGCTGTGTTGAAGCCACTGTGCCTCCATCTTGGCACTCCCCCACCGTTGTAAAAAATATTTTGGAAGCTATAGAAATGCATTCATTGCCTCCCGAGTGGCGCAGCGGTCTAAGGGACTACATCGCAGTGCTAGGGGCATTACTACAGACCCGGGTTCATTCCCGGGCTGTGCCACAACCGGCCGTGGCTGGGAGTCCCATAGGAAGGCGCACAATTGGCCCAGCGTCATCCGGGTTAGGGGAGGGTTTGGCTGGGGGGGCTTTACTTGGCTCATCGTGCCCTAGCAACTCCTCCGGGCCGGGTTTCCTCCGACACATTGGTGCGGCTGGCTTCCGGGTTAAACTGGAGGGTGATAAGGAGAGCGGTTAGGCGGGTCATGTTTCGAAGGACGCATGTCTCTCCCGAGCCAGTTGGGGAGTTGCAGTGATGAGACAAGGTCAAAAAGGGGGGTAAATTACAAATATAAACTCAGCAAAAAAAGAAACGTCCTCTCACTTTCAACTGCGTTTGTTTTCAGCAAACTTAACATATGTAAATATTTGTATGAGCATAACAAGATTCAACAACTGAGACATAAACTGAACAAGTTCCACACACATGTGACTAACAGAAATGGAATAATGTGTCCCTGAACAAAGTGGTAGGCATGTTGTGTAAATCAGTTGATACAAACCCCCCAAAAAATCAATTTTAATTCCAGGTTGTAAGACAACAAAATCGGAAAAATGCCAAGGGGGGTGAATGCTTTCGCAAGCCACTCTAGTTACCACAGCCACCAAGTCATAAAATGTATCTTCTTAAAATGTGATTTTAAACATTTAAGTAGATGCTCTTATCCAGAGCGACTTACAGTTAGTGAGTGCATACATTTTCATACTGGCCCCACGTGGGAAACGAACCCACAACTCGAACCCGCAAGCACCATGGTCTACCAACTGAGCTACACGGGGCCCTAGCTTAGTTAAACCTCACCCTAACCTTAAAGGGCACTTTCAAAAATGTTACACTTCATATTCATCTTCTCCAGCATCACCCCAACATCAACATATCAACATATGTGAAAATGGCACGTTTCTATGTTCTGTGGGAAAAAAAGATAGACGAAGATGAGTGTTTCCAATGACATCATCAGTGTGTATCATGGGATTTTAACCAATTATGAGTAGGCATTGCCTACTAATTGTCTACTAATTGGTTGATGACGTCATTGGAAACACTTATCTTCCTCTATCTTTTTTACTACAAAACATAGAAACGCACCATTTTCACATATTGTATGTTGATGTTGGGTTGGTGCTGGAAATGATTAATATGAAGTGAAAAGGGTGAAATTTCCCTTTAACCCTAACCTTAACCATACTGCTAACCTGATGTCTAACCCTAACCTTAACCATACTGCTAACCTGATGTCTAACCCTAACCTTAACCATACTGCTAACCTGATGTCTAACCCTAACCTTAACCATACTGCTAACCTGATGTCTAACCCTAACCTGCCCAGTGACACAAGCCTACCAGACGAGTTAAATTACTTCTATCCTCGCTTCGAGGCAAGTAACACTGGAACAAGCATGAGAGCATCAGCTGTTCCGGACGAATGTGTGATCACGCTCTCCGTAGTAAGACCTTTAAACAGGTCAACATTCACAAGGATGCAGGGTCAGACGGATTACCAGGACGTGTACTCCGAGCATGCGCTGACTAACTGGCAAGTGTCTTCACTGATATTTTCAACCTCTCCCTGACCGAGTCTGTAATACCAACATGTTTCAACACTAAGGTAACCTGCCTAAATGACTACCGACCCGTAGCACTCACATCTGTAGCCATGAAGTGCTTTGAAAGGCTGGTCATGACTCACATCAACATCATTATCCCAGAAACCCTAGACCCACTCAATTTGCATACCGTCCCAAAGATCCACAGATGATGCAATCTCTATTGCGCTCCACACTGCCCTTTCACACCTGGACAAAAGGAACACATATGTGAGAATGCTATTCATTGACTACAGCTCAACGTTCAACACCATATTGCCCTCAAAGCTCATCACTAAGCTAAGGACCCTGGGACTAAACACCTCCCTCTGCCACTGGATCCTGGACTTCCTGACGGGCCGCCCCCAGGTGGTAAGGGTAGGTAACAACACATCCGACACGCTGATCCTCAACATGTGTGGTCCTCTGTAGCTCAGCTGGTAGAGCACGGAGCTTGTAACGCCAAGGTAGTGGGTTCGATCCCTGGGACCACCCATACACAAAAAAAATATAATAATGCACGCATGACTGTAAGTCGCTTTGGATAAAAGCGTCTGCTAAATGGCATATTATTATAATATTACGTGGGCCCCTCAGGGGTGCGTGCTAAGTCCCCTCCTGTACTCCCTGTTCACTCATGACTGCATGGCCCGGCACGACTCCAACACCATCATTAAGTTTGCCGATGACACAACAGTGGTAGGCCTGATCACTGAAAACGACAAGACAGCCTATAGGGAGGAGGTCAGAGACCTGGCCGTGTGGTGCCAGGATAACAACCTCTCCCTCAACGTGATCAAGACAAAGGAGATGATTGTGGACTACAGGAAAAAGAAGAGGGCCGAGGTCGCCCCCATTCTCATTGACGGGGCTGTAGTGGAGCTGTTTGAGAGCTTCAAGTTCCTTGTTGTCCACATCACCAACAAACTAACATGGTCCAAGCACACCAAGACAGTCATTTTAATAACTCTACCTATATGTACATATTACCTCGACTAACCGGTGCCCCCGCACATTGACTCTGTACCGGTACCCCCTGTATATAGCCTCGCTATTGTTATTTTTACTGCTGCTCTTTAATTATTTGTTACTTTTATTCCGTATTTTTTTATATTGTATTTTTTATATTTTTATTTTTTGGTATTCTTTCTTAAAACTGCATTGTTGGTTAATGGCTTGTAAGTAAGCATTTCACTTTAAGGCCTACACCTGTTGTATTCGGCGCATGTGACAAATAGAATTTGATTTATTTGGATTTGATATAAAGAAATAACTATTGTTGTTATTTAAAATTGATATATTTCCATGAATAATGCACTGTTTATTGTTTGTCCTTATGTTTGCGCACATTGCAGGTTGCGATGCATCTGATGCTAAAGGAGACGCCCAGCAACATTCTCTAGTGGGTACTAGCAGACAAAATACGCAAAGAGCACATTTTCCATAACCTGTAGGTAGGTAGGTAGGTAGGTAGGTAGGTAGGTAGGTAGGTAGGTAGGTTCTGAGCTTTTGCTCTTTTCTGTAACCTGTAGGGAACACAATATATGGTTTATACATGGCATGTAGATTTCTGACTTATGGGTGGCACTAATTGGGATATGGGGGAGGGGAATGGGCAGGGTATATGCAAATTAAATACGGATACTATATATTTTTTTTATAGTGTTTTTGCGGACTGTAGTGTCTTTGCGGACATTACTGTAGTGTTTATTGTGGTGTTTTTGCGGACTCTAGTGTTTTGGCGGACTGTAGTATACTGTAGTATTTACTGTAGTATTCTACAGTATACTACACAATTCTATAGTAAGTACTGCACATGATCGAGTGCGTAGTATAGTATTCTACAGTATACTACATAATTACATTGTAAGTACTGTAGTATTCTATGGTAAACTGTAGTATTCTATAGTAAACTGTTTGTCATTGCTCTCTTTCTATCGGCCGTGTCTATCAAATCAAATCATATTTTATTGTGTTTTGCAAAAAGTGTTCTCTCCTACACGGAGTGCGCAGATTACGGTCGCTGTCCTTTCAGCACCTTGATGTGTCACTGTTGTCATCGCTAATTCATGAAGTCATCAAAAATCATTGCTACTCCTGGAAAACAGCTAGATATGATGATGTGCGCATTAAGTGAAGATGTCTGTTTTATTTGTCATAACTTTTTTGTTTGAAGTTTGACATTTTGGAATATATTTTTCCCCCACTGAAGACCCAGGTCCAATAGACATGGTCCACTGCACACACATAAACACAGGAACACAAACAACCACAAACACACACACACACACACACACACACCACATGCACACAGACATAAAACACATATAGACATAACACAACCATAATATAAAGAAACACACAGCTATATAAAGTTATAGATATAGTCTGAAAACACATAATAAACCATAATAGACACCACCAAAGCCATATCTACTGCACACAGACACACACACACACAGAGACACACACACAGACACACACACACACACTTACACACACCCACACACACATTAACAACCTCACAGGAGACATTCAGTCTCTCTGTCACTAAAAGCTTTCCTTGACGGCTCTCATTTAGACACACAGCAGTATACAGTCTCTCTCTCTCTCTCTCTCTCTCTCTCTCTCTCTCTCTCTCTCTCTCTCTCGCTCGCTCGCTCTCAATTCAATTCAATTTAATTAAAGGGGCTTTATTGGCATTGGAAACATATGTTTATATTGCCAAAGCAAGTGAAATAGATAATAAACAAACCAGAAAATGAACAGTAAACATTACTCACAAAAGAATAAAGACATTTCAAATGTAATATTATGTCTATATACAGTGTTGTAATGATGTGCAAATAGTTAAAGTACAAAAAGGAAAATAAATAAACATAAATATAGGTTGTATTTACAATTGTGTTTGTTCTTCACTGGTTGCCCTTTTCTTGAGGCAACAGGTCACAAATCCTGCTGCTGTGATTGCACACTGTGGTATTTCACCCAATAGATATGGGAGTTTATCAAAATTGGATTTGTTTTCGAATTCTTTGTGGGTCTGTGTAATCTGAGGGAAGTACAGTGGGGAAAAAAAGTATTTAGTCAGCCACCAATTGTGCAAGTTCTCCCACTTAAAAAGATGAGAGAGGCCAGTAATTTTCATCATAGGTACACGTCAACTATGACAGACAAAATGAGATTTTTTTTTCCAGAAAGTCACATTGTAGGATTTTTTATGAATTTATTAGCAAATTATGGTGGAAAATAAGTATTTGGTCAATAACAAAAGTTTCTCAATACTTTGTTATATACCCTTTGTTGGAAATGACACAGGTCAAACGTTTTCTGTAAGTCTTCACAAGGTTTTCACACACTGTTGCTGGTATTTTGGCCCATTCCCCCATGCAGATCTCCTCTAGAGCAGTGATGTTTTGGGGCTGTCGCTGGGCAACACGGACTTTCAACTCCCTCCAAAGATTTTCTATGGGGTTGAGATCTGGAGACTGGCTAGGCCACTCCAGGACCTTGAAATGTTTCTTCAAGGCCACTCCTTCGTTGCCCGGGCGGTGTGTTTGGGATCATTGTCATGCTGAAAGACCAAGCCACGTTTCATGTTCAATGCCCTTGCTGATGGAAGGAGGTTTTCACTCAAAATCTCATGATACATGGCCCCATTCATTCTTTCCTTTACACGGATCAGTCGTCCTGGTCCCTTTGCAGAAAAACAGCCCCAAAGCATGATGTTTCCACCCCCCATGCTTCACAGTAGGTATGGTGTTCTTTGGATGCAACTCAGCATTCTTTGTACTCCAAACACGACGAGTTGAGTTTTTCCCAAAAAGTTATATTTTGGTTTCATCCGACCATATGACATTCTCCCAATCCTCTTCTGGATCATCCAAATGCACTCTAGCAAACTTCAGATGGGCCTGGACATGTACTGGCTTAAGCAGGGGGACACGTCTCGCACTGCAGGATTTGAGTCCCTGGCGGCGTAGTGTGTTACTGATGGTAGGCTTTGTTACTTTGGTCCCAGCTCTCTGCAGGTCATTCACTAGGTCCCCCGTGTGGTTCTGGGATTTTTGCTCACCGTTCTTGTGATCATTTTGACCCCACGGGGTGAGATCTTGCGTGGAGCCCCAGATCAAGGGAGATTATCAGTGGTCTTGTATGTCTTCTATTTCCTAATAATTGCTCCCACAGTTGATTTCTTCAAACCAAGCTGCTTACCTATTGCAGATTCAGTCTTCCCAGCCTGGTGCAGGTCTACAATTTTGTTTCTGGTGTCCTTTGACAGCTCTTTGGTCTTGGCCATAGTGGAGTTTGGAGTGTGACTGTTTGAGGTTGTGGACAGGTGTCTTTTATACTGATAACAAGTTCAAACAGGTGCCATTAATACAGGTAACTAGTGGAGGACAGAGGAGCCTCTTAAAGAAGAAGTTACAGGTATGTGAGAGCCAGAAATCTTTCTTGTTTGTAGGTGACCAAATACTTATTTTCCACCATCATTTGCAAATAAATTCATAAAAAATCCTGCAATGTGATTTTCTGGATTTTTTTTCCTCAATTTGTCTGTCATAGTTGACGTGTACCTATGATGAAAATTACAGGCCTCTCTCATATTTTTAAGTGGGAGAACTTGCACAATTGGTGGCTGACTAAATACTTTTTTCCCCCACTGTATGTGTCTCTAATATGGTCATTTATTTGACACGAAGTTAGGAAGTGCAGCTCAGTTTCTACCTCATTTTGTGGGCAGTGTGCACATAGCCTGTCTTATCATGAGGGCCTCTCTCAATAGCAAGGCTATGCTCACTGAGTCTGTACATAGTCAAAGATTTCCTTAATTTTGGGTCAGTCACAGTGGTCAGGTATTCTGCCACTGTGAGCTCTCTGTTCAGGGCCAAATAGCATTCTAGTGTGCTCAGTTTTTTTGTTAATTCTTTCCAATGTGTCAAGTCATTATCTTCTGTTTTCTCATGATTTGGTTGGGTTGCTGTCCTGGGGCTCTGTGGGGTCTGTTTGTGTTTGTGAACAGAGCCCCAGGACCAGCTCGCTTAGGGGACTCTTCTCCAGGTTAATCTCTCTGTAGGTGATGGCTTTGTTATGGAAGGTTTGGGAATCGCTTCCTTTTAGGTGGTTGTAGAATTTAACATCTCTTTTCTGGATTTTGATAATTAGCGGGTATCGGCCTAATTCTGCTCTGCATGCATTATTTGGTGTTTTACGTTGTACACTGAGGATGTTTTTGCTGTTGTCCCATTTTGTGAATTATCGTTCTCTCTACCTCTCCTTCCTGTTCTCTCTACCTCTCCTTCCTGGTCTCTCTACCTCTCCTTCCTGTTCTCTCTACCTCTCCTTCCTGTTCTCTCTACCTCTCCTTCCTGTTCTCTCTACCTCTCCTTCCTGGTCTCTCTACCTCTCCTGTTCTCTCCACATCCCCTAATTTTCTCTCTCTCTCTCTCTCTCTCTCTCTCTCTCTCTCTCTCTCTCTCTCTCTCTCTCTCTCTCTCTCTCTCTCTCTCTCTCTCTCTCTCTCTCTCTCTCATATATTTGAATTTAGTTCAACTACCACCAAGCTACTGCAAAATGTAGTTAAATTACTAGTTGAATTACATGTAGTTCACTACTCCCCAACACTGCTTATCAGCCCCCCCCTCTCTCTTTCTCTCTTTCTCTCCCTATTTCCATCTCTCATTTTGATGTTATCCTCACAAGTAGGTTCAACATTTCAGAACAACCTCACCAGTCTGCTTCCTCCACCTGTATCCCCTTTCTGTTCAAAATGTCATCAGAATTGGAAATGTCAGAGGAGCCACAGAGCTAGCACTCCAGCCTTCTCCCAGACACTGCCATTTTAAATCATTTATTTGGTCTCGATGGCCTTGCTCTACACTATCGCTCCGACCAGAAAATGGCCACCATGCAAAGTTCACAGTGTGGCCAACTTCTTCCCACAGAGGACAACAATGGTGTCAATGTCACACTAGCTGTAGCTAGCAAGCATTGGCGCTGCCGTCATCCACGCATGCTCTTAGCACCGAAGCTAACTGTCTAAAATCTGCTAGATCTGGGGCTCCTCTCTGGAGAGACAAACCAATTAAACAGAACAACGCCGTCTTATCCAGAGTTTTGTCTTTGTGTATGCCTCCTCAACCCCTCCCTTCCTATCATTCAACTTTAAGGCCGGGGCAAGGGAGGTTGGACTTGGAGGGTTAGCTTTTGTGTTTTTGATGCTGGGGGTATTCATGGATAATTGCTGCTGTTCATCGTTAATTAACAGTAGACTGGAGATAAGCGAGAGAGGCTCAGTGTGTGGATTGCTAGATAAAGAGACACTTTCAAGACGAAACCAGCCTCGGCCACATGGCAGCTCATCTCAAAAAAAGAAAGGAAAGAAACCAGGATAGGTACTTTATTTAAAAGCAAGATGTCTTCCACTGGGACAATAGCAGTGCCCAGAGCAAATTCACTGTGGAAAATGTTTGGTTACTTGTCAAGGATTGCTTTAGGCAGATATGTACTTTATTTAAAGCAAGGTAACTGTCTTCGCTCTCATAGGTACAGTAACTGTCTTCGCTCTCATAGGTACAGTAACAGTGCTCTACTAAATCTATACTAAAACCAAAATCACTTCCTCATTGGATGTGGTCAAAAGGTCATCAGGAATATATGAGCCTACAGTAGTAACAGATATTGTTATAAGCCAATTTTATTGGCTAGCAGTTTACATTAAAGTTCCTCTCAAAGTCTAGAGTGTCTCTTCAGTTTATACCCTACAGTAGTTTAAAGTAGCAACCCTTCGAGAGAACACACACATACTCCCAGGAGACATTGTTGCTGGTTTGACAGTCGGGTGGAGTGAGTTCAGTCATATGCTTTAGCGCTGTATCATCTCACTAAATTCACTGAAGCTAATCCCTGAGTGACGCCACAAGCCTGAATATAGAAGCCAGGGGAGGATGGGGAGTGTACTGAAGGATTATGGGTAAGGAGATGAGCAAACATTAAACACTCGAACAGTAAACACTACGAGATTGGGTCGTACTGAAAATAAAGTAGCAATTGAAATCAGCAAGAGAGTAGCTAGTGGTGAACTGGCTAATGTGTCTGGGCTTGTTGTTTACAACACTAATGTTTTATAAATGTGATATTTAATAGCCTTGCTATCTGTGACGCCGTCCCTCAGCTCTTTTCATCATTACAAAGCAAATTACGCCTTGCTAAGCAATTTCCAGATAAATATGTGTAGTATGCCATGTCTATTTGCTGATGGCAGTGCATTTCACGCCGCCATGATAGTATAGCTTAGCTCTTTCACCCCGTTCCCTATTATTCCCAGCCATGGTCCCATAGAGGTTTAATTCAGCACAATCAGTCTGTTGAACAAGGAAGTCAACAAAGAATGGACCATTCCCTAGAGTAATACCTGCCCAGTTTCTTCCCAGGTCTCTCTGTCGCTCTCTCTCTCTCTCTCGCTCTCTCTCTCTCTCTCTCTCTCTCTCTCTCTCTCTCTCTCTCTCTCTCTCTCTCTCTCTCTCTCTCTCTCTCTCTCTCTCTCTCTCTCTCTCTCTCTCTCTCTCTCTCTCTCTCTCTCTCTCTCTCTCTCTCTCTCTCTCTCTCTCTCTCTCTCTCTCTCTCTCTCTCTCTCTCTCCCGCTCTCCCTCCATCTCTCTCTCTCTCTCTCTCTCTCTCTCTCTCTCTCCCGCTCCCCCTCCATCCCTCTCTCTCTCTCTCGCCAGACGCCAACGGCTTATCTCTCTCCATGATCAGGGAGAACAGGGACATGCAGCCACTTAAAGGGCAACTCCACCAGTTTCTTCCCAGGTCTCTCGCTCTCTCTCTCTCTCTCTCTCTATCTCTCCCGCTCTCCCTCCATCCCTCTCTCTCTCTCTCTCTCTCTCTCTCTCCCTCCATCCCTCTCTCTCTCTCTCGCCAGACGCCAACGGCTTATCTCTCTCCATGATCAGGGAGAACAGGGACATGCAGCCACTTAAAGGGCAACTCCACCACTTTTCAACCTAATTTTCAATATCTCCAGCACAATACCAGTGTCTACATATGTTAAAATGGCACATTTCTACATTTTGTAGAAACAAATATAATGTTAAAAAGTTCTACCTGATGACATCATCTTAAGTTAAAACATTTAAAAAACACTGATTTTTAAACAATATGAGATTTGTAGTGACGTGGGGAGCAAGAAAATACCCTCACTCTGGCTAGAAATTCGTTGCAGGTTTTGAAAATCTACATCTTTCTTACTTTTAATCCTACCCTGTGATGTCACAAAGAATACTTTTCTATAGTTATTTCTCGAAAGGCGCAAAGTTCTGTATCCAATCTTCAAGGAAAACAGATTAAAAGGGAAACGTGTTGCACTCGTGGTGGATAAACTATATATTGACAACCAAATGTTCAGAGACACAAAGACTACTCCATGGCTATTCTAAAAGTTGTAATAGAGGAGTCGAATATTGGAGCACCTGATACTAGCAATGATAGGGATTGTAATATTAAATAACATTTATAGTAAGTATAGTATTTTATAAAAGGATAAAACGACATAGCAAGCAGAATAATACATCTTTAAATACAAATAATTAGAACATGGCTTTTTTGGCGGGAGGTTGTTGTTTTGGCGGATGGTTGTTGTGGTTGGTCCTGTGTTCTCTCTGGCGTCCTTTCCCCCTTGCGGCAGATGTGGATGCGGGTGCGTTTACACGCTCGGCCCATTTCTTCCGCATTCAACCATGTGGTGTGCATTTTTGTGTTTGAAAAGTTGCGGCATTATGTGAGTGAGAGGGGAAATGGTTGCATGTCCCAGAGCAGAGCTTTCAATTTTGTGTAGATGAGGGACATACATTTTTAAATATAGTATACATCTAATCTAATTTTTCATTGTCCTATCATGATGGAAAGATCCCTAACCCTATAACTTGGACACCCACCTGAGCGACCCATACACCAAAGAGAAGTTCCCATCTCTTTTATGGACCTGCTGTGAGTATGCAGCCTAAACAGATAAATAAATGCGGTCAGAGACCTACTTGAGCAGCACCGCCCCCTCAAGATTCTGAGCCTGCCTGGCAGGGTTGGTCCTACAAAGCCAGAGCCCCCTGATGGGAGAGCATAATATACAAGGAAATTCTCAAAGCTGCTAATGAGAACCTTGACGACCTTTTACCTAGCTGGTGGGGATTCCGGTGGGGTACGCCCACCCAGGTAGTGGCAGTGCTGGCAACACTGGCTGCAGTAACCCATGGGGAGGGGGGTCACACTCGGACAATCAGAGAGGGGGTTTATCATTGTGGCCCAGGTGGCACAAAATAATCAAAGGTCTGACCGCACGTAGATGCTTGGGAAAATGGTTACAACCAGTGGCGGCTCCTGAAAAAATTCTCAGGGGGGGCAATTTTTCTGATGATTTAGGTGACCTACACACATTTTTAAAAAGATATGTCCAGCAACAACATGAAGACAGGGGCAGCATATAAGTCAATACTGATATACACATTACTTGCTTCAAAAAGGCCTCATGGTTGAATTGGAAATATGTGCACCTGAGCATAATTCACAACAAGCAAGCAGGAGCTTTTGATAGAGGCTACTGAAAACATTGATGCAAGTTATTGGTAATAAGAAATTTTTATAGACTTCCATATTCTGCCCTCTTGTATAGATTTGTGAAAATGAACAGTGATAGACATTTTGCCTGAAAACAGAATTTGAAAATAATTTCTAGAAAAGGTAAACACAGCTATCTGTATGGCTTTGTAAAAATGAACAACCATATTCTGGCCAATTGTATAGATTTGTAAATATGAACAACCATATTCTGGCCAATTGTATAGATTTGTAGAAATGAACATGAACAGATTTTTTTTTTTTTTTTACTTTTTAAAAAATGAAAAATAACTATTTTAAACAACATCAACTGTGAACTGATTTGGGCGTGTGTGTGTTAAAGAGACAGACAGGGAGGGACAAAGAGAGAGAGAGGCTACATTACTTGTACTGAAACTGTTCTAGCTTGCTGCATGATCAAATTCAGCTGATGCGCATAGCAATGCACGTAATGGGCATTCTTGAAATGCTCATGCACCTTTTGCTGCACACCAGCCTTCTCTCCCCCTCATCACACTGGCTCCATCGTAAGCTTGCGCAATGAGTTTGACTTTCTCGTCGTCGGCAAAAAGACCGTTCAGTCTCTCCAAAAGCACACTGGCGATTGAGACTGAGGTTGATTCCGAGATGGGAAGGAACTCAAAAAGCGCTCCTGCACTTTGTGGTTGCTATCTATGTACCTCAGCACAAGCACCAGCTGTGTCTGTGTAGAAACGTCCGTGGTCTCGTCAGCTTGGATAGCTACGAAGTTCGCCGACTTCACCTCCTCCACAATATGTTCCCTCATGACCGCTAGCATACAGTCCAGTAGCTCGTTTTGAATGGTCTTTGATGTGCCCTTGAAAACTTTAGAATTTTTAAGATGGTCATCAAACACCTCATCTAATTGTGCCACAAAGTTGACAAGGGCACATCAAAGACCATTGGTTGGTGGAGCCCTCAGTTTCATCTTTGCCTCGCAAAGCTAGCCATCTTGACAGTTGTACGTGAATTGATTGACGCTGCTACCCGCTCTTTTCTTAGTTATGTTCATGGTTACTTATGTTACGTATGACGAAAGCGCGTAAGTGCAAGCCCTCCCGGAACCCATAGAGATTGTATTGAAAGCTCTGATATTTGAAAAAAAAAAGATTTTACATGATAGTCTATGAGAGACTCCTGGGCGATTTTCAACCTGACTGAAATCGCCCCAAAAGGGGCGGGGCCATTTGAAGCACGACTTTAGCCTGATTGGACATTTAGTGGCAGATCAGACGTCTAGATTAGAACACTGATAACTACTGTTGCCATGATATAATTGATTAGAAAAAAAATCCCTTCCTTTTCCCGTTTGGCAGTGCGTCGCCCATATCGCCCTAATGAACACACCGCCCCTGGTTACAACAGGGGATCAGAGTGTTTGTGTCTCAGGTGAAGAGGGTGGATCTGATCTCCATCACCTATGACTTGACATAGATTAAGTAGATTAATCAAATCTCACATTGTTATCAATTTCTGCTCAATCTGCATGCTTTCTCAATCAGCTTAACAGTGGGGAAAAAAGTATTTAGTCAGCCACCAATTGTGCAAGTTCTCCCACTTAAAAAGATGAGAGAGGCCTGTAATTTTCATCATAGGTACAAGTCAACTATGACAGACAAAATGAGGAAAAAAATTCCTGAAAATCACATTGTAGGATTTTTAATGAATTTATTTGCAAATTATGGTGAAAAATAAGTATTTGGTCAATAACAAAAGTTTCTCAATACTTTGTTATATACCCTTTGTTGGCAATGACACAGGTCAAACGTTTTCTGTAAGTCTTCACAAGGTTTTCACACACTGTTGCTGGTATTTTGGCCCATTCCTCCATGCAGATCTCCTCTAGAGCAGTGATGTATTGGGGCTGTCGCTGGGCAACACGGACTTTCAACTCCCTCCAAAGATTTTTTATGGGGTTGAGATCTGGAGACTGGCTAGGCCACTCCAGGACCTTGAAATGCTTCTTACGAAGCCACTCCTTCGTTGCCCGGGCGGTGTGTTTGGGATCATTGTCATGCCGAAAGACCCAGCCACGTTTCATCTTCAATGCCCTTGCTGATGGAAGGAGGTTTTCACTCAAAATCTCACGATACATGGCCCCATTCATTCTTTCCTTTACACAGATCAGTCGTCCTGGTCCCTTTGCAGAAAAACAGCCCCAAAGCATGATGTTTCCACCCCCATGCTTCACAGTAGGTATGGTGTTCTTTGGATGCAACTCAGCATTCTTTGTCCTCCAAACACGACGAGTTGAGTTTTTACCAAAAACGTCTATTTTGGTTTCATCTGACCATATGACATTCTCCCAATCCTCTTCTGGATCATCCAAATGCACTCTACAAAACTTCAGACGGGCCTGGACATGTACTGGCTTAAGCAGGGGGACACGTCTGGCACTGCAGGATTTGAGTCCCTGGCGGCGTAGTGTGTTACTGATGGTAGGCTTTGTTACTTTGGTCCCAGCTCTCTGCAGGTCATTCACTAGGTCCCCCCGTGTGGTTCTGGGATTTTTGCTCACCGTTCTTGTGATCATTTTGACCCCACGGGTGAGATCTTGCGTGGAGCCCCAGATCGAGGGAGATTATCAGTGGTCTTGTATGTCTTCCATTTCCTAATAATTGCTCCCACAGTTGATTTCTTCAAACCAAGCTGCTTACCTATTGCAGATTCAGTCTTCCCAGCCTGGTGCAGGTCTACAATTTTGTTTCTGGTGTCCTTTGACAGCTCTTTGGTCTTGGCCATAGTGGAGTTTGGAGTGTGACTGTTTGAGGTTGTGGACAGGTGTCTTTTATACTGATAACAAGTTCAAACAGGTGCCATTAATACAGGTAACGAGTGGAGGACAGAGGAGCCTCTTAAAGAAGAAGTTACAGGTCTGTGAGAGCCAGAAATCTTGCTTGTTTGTAGGTGACCAAATACTTATTTTCCACCATAATTTGCAAATAAATTCATTAAAAATCCTACAATGTGATTTTCTGGATTTTCTTTTCTCAATTTGTCTGTCATAGTTGACGTGTACCTATTATGAAAATTACAGGCCTCTCTCATCTTTTTAAGTGGGAGAACTTGCACAATTGGTGGCTGACTAAATACTTTTTTCCCCCACTGCATAATAAATGATCAAGCCTGCAAGCAACTCAAGACAATATTATTATGGTGAGGGATTATAATACTGTTTTAAATAGCTCAATGGACCGTAAAGGAAATCACACCACAAACAATCACCCACATGCTCTTAAGGAAATTGTGAATGTCATGGATACATTAGAACTAGTAGATATATGGAGGCTTAAATATACTGATCTAGTGAGATATACATGGCGGAGACTGAATCAAGCTAGTCATCTTGACTTCTTTCTTATCTCATTCTCGTTGGCACCAAAAGTTAAAAAAGTGTTGATAGGGGACAGAATGCGGTCGGACCATCATATAATAGGCATATAAATTACTCTTACTGAATTTCCACGTGGGCGAGGATATTGGACATTTAATCAAAGCCTATTGGATGATCATTTATTTATAATTAGAACAAAGGAATTTATAACTGACTTTTTCCAACATAACATATCCCCTTATTGTATGGGACACCTTTAAATGTGCCTTTAGAGGCCATGCAATTCAGTACTCATCTCGAAAACAAAAGCAATTTAGGTCAAAAGAGTTTATACTAAGAAAGGAAATAGAAAGTCTAACAGAACAGACAGATGTCAATAAAAACTGTAACATAGAGGCTCAGAATAAATTAGAGGAAAAACTAAAAGAAATGGAGAAACTTATTCAAGAAAGATCAAGTGTAATATATTATAAAAAATAAAGCAAACTGGATGGAATATGGGGAAAAATGCACAAAATTATTTTTTAATCTTCAACATAGGAATGCTACCAAAAAGAACTTAATGAAACTGGTTACAATTGACGGAGTCACCCATAATTCAACAAATGATATTTTGAAGGAAGAAACAAAGTACTTTAAGCATATGTTTTCTTTTCAGTCGCCTCCATCTCCTCTAACTGAAGCTAATTGTAGAGATTTTTTTTCTATTGATAATGTCAAATTAACAGCCACACAGAAAGACTCATGTGAAGGTAAAATTACAGAGGAGGAACTTCTGGATGCAATTAAAGACTTTAAGTCTGGGAAAACTCCAGGGTTGGATGGCATACCAGTCGAGGTATACCAAACCTTTTTTGATATACTAAGAGGACCGTCATTAGCATGTTTTAACCACTCCCATGTAAATGGTAGATTATCTGACACTCAAGAAGAAGGTCTGATCTCATTATTACTGAAACAGGATACAAGTGGAAAATATAAAGATCCAGTCCATTTACAAAATTGGAGGCCCCTTACACTTCAGTGTTGTGATGCAAAAATCCTAGCAAAATGTATAGTGCATAGAATTAAAAAGGTATTGTCGGATATTATTCATTCTAATCAGACAGGTTTTTTACATGGAAGATACATTGGAGATAATATAAGGCAAGTATTGGAAACAATAGAACACTATGGAAAATATGGGAAACCAGGCCTGCTATTCATAGCAGACTTCGAAAAGGCATTTGATAAAGTTCGACTGGGGTTTATATATAAATGCCTGGAGCATTTCAATTTTGGAGAATCTCTTATAAAATGGGTCAAAATCATGTATAGTAACCCTAGGTGTAAAATAGTAAATAATGGCTATTTCTCAGAAGGTTTTAAACTGTCAAGAGGAGTGAAACAAGGTTGTCCACTATCGGCATTTCTATTTATTGTGGCCATCGAGATGTTAGCTATTAAAATCAGATCCAATAATAATATCAGAGGATTAGAAATACAGGGCTTAAAAACAAAGGTGTCATTGTACGCTGATGATTCATGTTTTCTTTTAAATCCACAACTAGAATCCCTCCACAGCCTCATAGAGGATCTAGATACATTTTCTAACCTCTCTGGATTACAACCAAATTATGACAAATGTACTATATTACATATTGGATCACTAAAAATGACAATTTTTACCAATAAAATGGTCTGATGGTGATGTGGATATACTCGGAATACATATCCCAAAGGAAATAAATCATCTCACTTCAATTTTTTTTTAAAGAAAGTTAGCAAAAATAGATAAGATCTTACTACCATGGAAAGGAAAATACCTGTCAATTTGTGGAAAAATCACCCTGATTAACTCTTTAGTATTATCCCAGTTTACCTATTTGCTTATGGTCTTGCCTACACCTAGCGAACAGTTTTTTAAATTATATGAGAAAAAAATATTCAATTTTATTTGGAACGGCAAGCCAGACAAAATTAAAAGGGCATATTTATATAATG
Source organism: Coregonus clupeaformis (assembly GCF_020615455.1). Lineage (NCBI taxonomy): Eukaryota > Metazoa > Chordata > Actinopteri > Salmoniformes > Salmonidae > Coregonus > Coregonus clupeaformis. The sequence goes on along the minus strand of NC_059199.1, from coordinate 142,557 downwards.
AATATGAATTCGGAAACAGAAATTATTAAATATTAAAGCATTAGACCTATCACTAAAAGCTTCAGTCATACAAAAGTTATACTTAAATCCGAACTGGTTCTCAAGCAAATTAGTAAGATTGTCTCACCCAATATTCAAGAAAGGCCTTTTTCCCTTTATTCAGATTACAACAACTCATTTGCAGTTATTTGAAAAGGAAATAATCTCCCAAATATCACTATTTCTAAAACAAGCCATAGAAAGTTGGTTGCAATTTCAATTTAATCATCCAGAAACGACAGAACAAATAATGCAACAAATATTGTGGTTAAATTCAAATATACTAATTGACAAAAAACCTTTATTTTTTGACAGAATGTTTAAAAAAGGTATAATCTTCATAAATGATATCATCGTAGGACTGCTGGAGTTATGTCGCACATGCAGCTAACAAAAACATATGGAAATGTCTGCTCTACCCAAAATTACAACCAAATAATTGCAGCCTTACCGCAAAAGTGGAAGAGGAAAGTGGAAGGGGGAGAAAGTAAGGAACTTGTCTGTCGGCCTTGCATTAAAGAACAGAATTGGTTAAGGAAAACTGTGATGAATAAAAAAGTATATCAGTTTCACTTAAGGACCAAAGGATTGACAGCCGTCCCATATAGATTGCAAAATAGTTGGGAAGAGATCTTTGACGTACCGATCCCATGGCATAGTGTTTATGAACTGACACGCAAAACGACACCGGATTAAAAAATTTGAATCTTTCAATTTAAATTATTATATAAAATTATTGCTACCAATAGAATGTTATTTATATGGGGGCTACAATCTTCCCAGCTCTGCAGATTTTGCTGTGAAGAGACAGAATCATTAGATCATTTGTTTTGGTTCTGTCCATTTGTAGCTTGTTTTTGGACACAGGTCCAGGAATGGCTAAAGGATTGCAATATTTACCTGGAGCTAACCTTGCAGATAGCATTACTGGGTGATCTGAAAAGTCATAGTCAATCGATCAATAATATAATAATACTTTTTGCAAAAATGTTTATTTTTAATTCACAATCTGTAGAAGCAATGATAATAGAAAGGTTCAGAACTTTTGTAAAACATCACAGTACGGTTGAAATATATATGGCAAATAGAAATCCTATATGGATGGTGTTAAGAGATAGATGGGAGGTATTGAATAGAGTTGAAGGATGGGACTAATAACAAATAACAACAAATAATAACAAAGATAGCTAATAATGTAAGCATATTGTGTCCATAATAAGTATATAGGTTGTATGTTGGGAGCTTTTGGGAAAGAGCACAGTTAGAAAGATATGGCATATAGAAGCAAACCGGATGGACATCATGAAAATGATCGGAGAGGTTGAGAGTAGAAGTTCAGGAGCAAAAAAAAAAATACAAAAAAAAATATATATATATATATATATATACAGTGGGGAAAAAAGTATTTAGTCAGCCACCAATTGTGCAAGTTCTCCCACTTAAAAAAGATGAGAGAGGCCTGTAATTTTCATCATAGGTACACGTCAACTATGACAGAAAAATTGAGAAAAAGAAATCCAGAAAATCACATTGTAGGATTTTTAATGTATTTATTTGCAAATTATGGTGGAAAATAAGTATTTGGTCACCTACAAACAAGCAAGATTTCTGGCTCTCACAGACCTGTAACTTCTTCTTTAAGAGGCTCCTCTGTCCTCCACTCGTTACCTGTATTAATGGCACCTGTTTGAACTTGTTATCAGTATAAAAGACACCTGTCCACAACCTCAAACAGTCACACTCCAAACTCCACTATGGCCAAGACCAAAGAGCTGTCAAAGGACACCAGAAACAGAATTGTAGACCTGCACCAGGCTGGGAAGACTGAATCTGCAATAGGTAAGCAGCTTGGTTTGAAGAAATCAACTGTGGGAGCAATTATTAGGAAATGGAAGACATACAAGACCACTGATAATCTCCCTCGATCTGGGGCTCCATGCAAGATCTCACCCCGTGGGGTCAAAATGATCACAAGAACGGTGAGCAAAAATCCCAGAACCACACGGGGGGACCTAGTGAATGACCTGCAGAGAGCTGGGACCAAAGTAACAAAGCCTACCATCAGTAACACACTACGCCGCCAGGGACTCAAATCCTGCAGTATCAGACGTGTCCCCCTGCTTAAGCCAGTACATGTCCAGGCCCGTCTGAAGTTTGATAGAGTGCATTTGGATGATCCAGAAGAGGATTGGGAGAATGTCATATGGTCAGATGAAACCAAAATATAACTTTTTGGTAAAAACTCAACTCGTCGTGTTTGGAGGACAAAGAATGCTGAGTTGCATCCAAAGAACACCATACCTACTGTGAAGCATGGGGGTGGAAACATCATGCTTTGGGGCTGTTTTTCTGCAAAGGGACCAGGACGACTGATCCGTGTAAAGGAAAGAATGAATGGGGCCACGTATCGTGAGATTTTGAGTGAAAACCTCCTTCCATCAGCAAGGGCATTGAAGTTGAAACGTGGCTGGGTCTTTCAGCATGACAATGATCCCAAATACACCGCCCGGGCAACGAAGGAGTGGCTTCGTAAGAAGCATTTCAAGGTCCTGGAGTGGCCTAGCCAGTCTCCAGATCTCAACCCCATAGAAAATCTTTGGAGGGGAGTTGAAAGTCCGTGTTGCCCAGCGACAGCCCCAAAACATCACTGCTCTAGAGGAGATCTGCATGGAGGAATGGGCCAAAATACCAGCAACAGTGTGTGAAAACCTTGTGAAGACTTACAGAAAACGTTTGACCTGTGTCATTGCCAACAAAGGGTATATATCAAAGTATTGAGAAACTTTTGTTATTGACCAAATACTTATTTTCCACCATAATTTGCAAATAAATTCATTAAAAATCCTACAATGTGATTTTCTGGAGAAAAAAAAATCTCATTTTGTCTGTCATAGTTGACGTGTACCTATGATGAAAATTACAGGCCTCTCTCATCTTTTTAAGTGGGAGAACTTGCACAATTGGTGGCTGACTAAATACTTTTTTCCCCCACTGTATATATATATATATATATATATATATATATATATATATATATATATATATATATATATATATATATATATATAAATATAATTATTGTAAAATTAACTGTGTCCATAAGGTGTAGATAGTAAGTATAGACCAGAAGTAGAGGCCTGGGCATTGTTGTTCACTAATTTACTCCAAGTAGGGAAAGGATGGCGGGGTTGAAAAGTAATAAAGGGGAGTATGTATATAAAAAACATGGGGGATTGGAAGTGATGCAGACAATTACATTGATAGAAGATACAATCTATCTGCAATATTAAGCTGATCCATCCCCCCCCAAAAAAAGAAAACAAAGTATACTTTTCTAGGACCGATCTTCTTTTATTTTTCATCCACAGATCATAGAAACGTGCCATTTTAACATATGTAGACACTGGCATGGTGCTGAAGATAATGAGTATGTAAAGTGGCAGAATTGCCCTTTAAGCATTCCCACCCCATAGAGAGGTTAATCTGAGCAAGGCCTGTGATCATTACAATCACTGGATGGCCTCTTGTCAAGGTGGGAAATGCTACGGCGTCAGCAGGCACCAACGCTAGCTACATTCCATTAGATCACCTTAGTCCTTTAGTCCTTGTCTTCTCTCTATCCCACTTTCTCTATCCCGCTCTCTCTCTCGCTCTCCCTATCTCTCTCTCGCTCTCTCTCTCTCTCTCTCTCTCTCTCTCTCTCTCTCTCTCTCTCTCTCTCTCTCTCTCTCGCTCTCGCTCTCGCTCTCGCTCTCGCTCTCGCTCTCGCTCTCGCTCTCGCTCTCTCTATCTCCCTCTAAGTAGAAGAGCTGAGGAGATAGAAAAAAAAGGGATTGAGTGATGTATGTGTAATGGCAGCGCTGCAAAGCATTGCTAGCCTTCTAGGAGGCTCATCGGCACTTTAAGTGACTGAGTCTTGAGAGCAGCGAGCAACGAAGAAGGGCCAATTATAAAGGTGCATTGATGGTGACAGGATGACAGACAGGTGGATAGCAGACAGCTCCGAGGTCGGTGGCACCCAAGGAAACAAATGTCATCAGTACAGTACAGCACCACAGGCTGGTGATAGCTGCAGGTCTCCAGCTGGCTGGTGGCAGAACTTAGAGAGAGGGAGAGGAGAGAGAGAAAGATAGGGAGCGTGAGAGGGAGTGTCAGTGTTAGAAAGAGAGTGATGGAGGAAGTGGAAAAAAGAGAGAGAGGGGGCGAGAGACGAAGACAGGAATAGGGAGAGTGAGGAAGGAAAGTATAAGAGAGGAGGGGAGAGGGAGAGGGCGAGGGCGAGAGCGAGAGGGAGAGGGAGAGAGAGCGAGAGGGAGAGGGAGCGAGAGGGAGAGGGAGAGGGAGAGGGAGAGGGAGAGGGAGCGAGAGGGAGAGGCCTTTGAATGAAAAAAGTCAATATCATACTTAAAAAGTAAACACACAGAGAATCCTCACTCCTATGGGGATGTGTATCAATAGGCATTCACTATACAGTATGATAGCATTCAATCACAAAGGGAAACATTCACAGTATCATGTAAAATAACAACATCCCAACATTTCACTCATCATCTGTCTTATACAGCCCTCCATCCCTCCTTCTCTACCTCCATCCCTCCTTCTCTACCTCCCTCCCTCCTTCTCTACCTCCATCCCTCCTTCTCTACCTCCATCCCTCCTTCTCTACCTCCATCCCTCCTTCTCTACCTCCCTCCCTCCTTCTCTACCTCCCGCCCTCCTTCTCTACCTCCCTCCCTCCTTCTCTACCTCCAGCCCTCCTTCTCTACCTCCCTCCCTCCTTCTCTACCTCCCTCCCTCCTTCTCTACCTCCCTCCCTCCTTCTCTACCTCCATCCCTCCTTCTCTACCTCCCTCCCTCCTTCTCTACCTCCCTCCCTCCTTCTCTACCTCCATCCCTCCTTCTATACCTACCTCCCTCCCTCCTTCTCTACCTCCCTCCCTCCTTCTCTACCTCCCTCCCTCCATCCTCATCCTCTCCACTCGTTCAGGTGTTCCGCTCCCCACGGCGTTGTGTTTACTCATTCTCCGGTAACAGTTTCCCTTTCCACCTCTTTTCTACCCCTCTTCTCCTCCTTTTCCACGTCCATTCTTTCTGAACGAGTGGCTATGCCCTTTAATTGTCAGCGGCACCTGTCACCTGAAGCTTTAATGTTCTCCATCCATCAGAGGGGGATGACGGGCAGTGCCTCACCCCAGTAACGCTGCTCGTTGCTGGGGTAGTTGAGGCCGTCGCACTGCCTGGGCCTGGATGGAGGGTTGGAGGGGTGGTGTAGGGGAGGGAAAAGGGGGAAGGTTGACACTCATGGTCACGGCCTCCAGACTGTTAATCATTGGGGGCCTGAGGTCATCATCAGGGTGGACATCCAGTACTGTCCCCTTTAAAGATGATTAATGTGTGTTTCTGTGTTGTCGGTTAATGTGTTGACTGATAAAGGCAGATAATCGGAAGGAAATAAAGCCTTTTTCACTTTTAGAGAAGAGAAGGGCAGTGTTGGGGGCTAGGAATGTTAGTTCCAATGAGGCTTTCAGATTTGAGGTCTATAACATCTTTAGTTGAGAGATCCATTAATTGTTTGTGGAGTGTCTAAGATCACCAGTGTGATGGCTTGTCTTCTCTTTTTAGCTGTAGCGTCTTTAACGTTTAACTCCTCTTGACAATGAAAAGAGATGCAGAGTAATCTAAATGGATGGAGGTTATGTATCCTAATATTCCAATGATTTGTTCCATTTCACAATGAGAGACATCTCAATACAGGGGCTGCCAAGTATCTTGCTCTTCATCTTGACTCTTGGCAGAGATAACTGAAATTAAAAAAAGCTCATTAACTCACATCAATGGGAAAAATGAGATCTCGCACCCTCACAAAACACACACACACGCAAACACACACATACACACAAACACACACATACACACAAACACACACATACACACAAACACACACATACACACAAACAAATCTTGGTGTTGGTGTTGTGCGTCACTCGTGGAAATTGGAGAAATCAGCACAAAAATACTGATGACCTGACTAACATGAAATGTTTCTCCTCTCTCTCACTTCCCTCCCTTTCTCTCTCCCTCTTATCTCTCTCCATTTCTATTTTCGTCCCCAGGTAAGGCTGGGTTGGTAGTGCTGTAGTAGAAATCAGTTTGCTATAGAGACTAGCTCAAAACACAGAAAGTAGATTCATCGAGAGGAGTAGACCTGTCATTCATTCATTAATTCATTGGAGAGTGTGGAGGGCTGGATGAGGCATTCCCATCAAATGCATCTTTGTAAAGTATAATGTATACCACTTATACCAATGCTGCTTTGCGTTAGTGGTATGTCCCGTCTGTTGGGGCAAGACAGCGGATCTACAAACCCCACAGCACTTAGGAGAATCGGCTGAATGGACGTCATTTACCGAGCCATTCGGGGAGAGCCAGCAAGCAGAGACCATTGTCACTATTTTTCAACCTCGCCACTGTCACGCCCTGGCTCTGGGACTCTGTTATGTTGAGCCAGGGTGTGTAGTTTCTATGTGTTTGTGTTCTATGTTCTTTATCTAGTTAGGTGTTTTCTATGTTGGCCGGTGTGGTTCTCAATCAGAGGCAACGTGAATCAGCTGTTGATTGTTGTCTCTGATTGGGACCATACTTAGGCAGCCTGTTTTCCACAGTGATTTGTGGGATCTTGTTCCGTGTATGGTTAGTGTTTGTAACCAAGGACGTCACGTTATCGTTTTGTTCGTGTTGGTAATTAAAATAAAAGTATGTTCTCATTCCACGCTGCGCATTGGTCCACTTTCTCCAACGATCGTGACAGAAGATCCCACCATAACTGGACCAAGCAGCGTGTCCAGGAGCCAACGCCAGAGAGGACTCTAATGAATATCAACCTCGACTGGGTCAAGCAGCGTGAGGAGGAGAGAGGCTGGACTTTGGAGCAGAGGAGCGAGAGTCTGGCGAGAGCCATGGAGGCCTGGTCCACAGGGAGGAGAGACGGCCAGAACATTTTTAGGGGGGGGCTCACACCGTGGACGACGGGGCTGCTGGAGGCAGATAAGGGGCGAGTCAGTGGACGAGGAGAGAAGGCCACCGGGTTACGGGAGCCATTGGCGAGTAGAGGGAAGGAAGATGTAGAGGCACGGCGAGAGGTACTGAGGTGTGTGGCCAGTCCGGTCCGGCCCGTTCCTGATCCCCGGGTAAGGCCAGTGGTGTGTGTTCCCAGTGCGGTCCGGCCTGTTCCTGTCCCTCGCACCAAGCCTATGGTGCGCGTCGCCAGCCCGGCCCGGCCTGTTCCTGCTCCCCGCACCAAGCCTATGGTGCGCGTCGCCAGCCCGGCCCGGCCTGTTCCTGCTCCCCGCACCAAGCCAATGGTGCGCGTCGCCAGCCCGGCCCGGCCTGTTCCTGCTCCCCGCACCAAGCCAATGGTGCGCATCGTCTGCCCGGTCCGGCCCGTTCCTGCTCCCCGCACCAAGCCAGGGGTGCGCGTTGTCAGCCTGGTCCGGCCCGTTCCTGCTCCCCGCACCAAGCCTGTGGTGCGCTTCGTCAGCCCGGTTCGGCCCGTCCCTGCTCCCCGCACCAAGCCTGTGGTGCGCGTCGTCAGCCCGGTCCGGCTCGTCCCTGCTCCCCGCACCAAGCCTGTGGTGCGCGTCGTCAGCCCGGTCCGGCTCGTCCCTGCTCCCCGCACCAAGCCTGTGGTGCGCGTCGTCAGCCCGGTCCGGCCCGTTCCTGCTCTCCGCACCAAGCCTGTCGTGCGCGTCGTCAGTCCGGCACAGCCCGTGCCTGGGTCACCGGTGCCTGGTCAGGTACCGGTCAGCTGCTCCACATCGGAGCCTAAGCAATCCGCTCCACCGATGTCCAGTCCAGCTCCAGCCAGCGGGGCCAGACCGGACCAGGGGCGCTACGGAGGGTGGTGGTCAAGCCCGGAGCCGGAACCGCCTCCGAGGAGGAATGCCCACCCGGCCCTTCCCTGTTCGGTTTATGTTTGGCGCGGTCGCAGTCCGCGCCTTTGGGGGGGGGGTACTGTCACACCCTGGCTCTGGGACTCTGTTATGTTGAGCCAGGGTGTGTAGTTTCTATGTGTTTGTGTTCTATGTTCTTTATCTAGTTAGGTGTTTTCTATGTTGGCCGGTGTGGTTCTCAATCAGAGGCAACGTGAATCAGCTGTTGATTGTTGTCTCTGATTGGGAACCATACTTAGGCAGCCTGTTTTCCACAGTGATTTGTGGGATCTTGTTCCGTGTATGGTTAGTGTTTGTAACCAAGGACGTCACGTTATCGTTTTGTTCGTGTTGGTAATTAAAATAAAAGTATGTTCTCATTCCACGCTGCGCATTGGTCCACATTCTCCAACGATCGTGACAGCCACGGTTTGCTTACCGACGCTCTCCAAAGATACAAGGACCGGAGAGACATGATGACGTAAGAGATATGCATCAGAGAGGTGCCTGGGATATGTACGTTATATCTCACATCAGGGTTTTGGGGGTCAGTCAGTGGTGGCGCTGTCTTCCTGTGTGTGTTTGACAGAAAGCCTGACATCAAGGGGTGAAGAGACTCTCGTTTATGTTACAGCAGAGAAAACATCTGGGAAATGTTCACCAAACTTGCCACAGCATTTGCTGGAAACCAACATAAACAGTTTGTAGAACTCTAGCATACAACTCAACGTACGGTAAATATTTGCATTATAAGAACCCTCACCATTTCTCCCATTATGTCACAATAAGGAACCTTTTACTCATTTTTTCTCTGCTCCGCTAAAGAATTCAGATACACAGGAAGTGCTGGAAGAGAAATATAGACTCATTTCCTCACTGTACTGCAGCTATATTGAACACAATACTGATCTGAATGGTATATCTCTGTAGGTGGTGGTGTATTTTAGGAAGTCTGTAGAGTAACGATCAACAGAGTATGGATGTAACATATCCTTACAAAGACCTTACTACATCATCATACACATCATCATTCCTTGGTCATCTGCCTGCATTGAAAGAAATATCTGGTTATTCGCAGGTGTTTTTGTCATGTCTGAATATAGACATTTGACATTTACATTTACGTCATTTAGCAGACGCTCTTCTCCAGAGCGACTTACAAATTGGGACCCCCATGCTCACAAAATCGGTCTTCAAAGAAAAGTGGCAGGTTTTTTTTAAACCACAAAATCAGTCATCGCTGGATACCTTTTAGGACACACTGAATAAGAAATTGCTTTGGATCCCCCGTTTACCTCAAAATAACCAAACGTCTTTGAATAATGGACTTTATAATTGATCCGTGATGATGTATACCTTCACTGAGAACTGTAATAACAGGACAGTTTGGAGGAAAAGCTGAAAGAGGACCAGAGTAATTGTCACGCGATGTGTAGGCGGTTAGCGAAGTCAAATGCAGGACACAGAGCGGCTGGCAACGTTCTTTACTGAACACAGTAAAAATAAACGTACAAAACAACAAACCTCCAAAACAGGGAGGAAAACACAAAGACCCGTACATACAAGAAACTGCCGGAATGACAAACGAACAATCACACACAAAATAACCAAATGAGAGACAGGGGTAATATAGGGAATACAATCCAACATAATGGGAAACAGGTGTAAACAATAAAGACCAAACAAGACAAACACCGAAACATCGATCGGCAGCAGCTAGTACTCCGGGGACGACGAACGCCGAAGCCTGCCCGAGCAAGGAGGAGGAGCAGCCTCGGCTGAATCCGTGACAGTAATAAAACTCTGTCTACATCCTCATCTTCTACAATTAACTAGACTAGAGTGTCTCACATTTACAACGTGACTTTGAAATCCAGAAAATATACTAACACGTATTATTTGAACTTATTTCAATCCATACTATCCATTGGGTAAGTGACCCCTTACCCATAGAAGCCACAAAACCGCCCAGCACCCAAAAAGCAAGTTCCCTATTTAATAATCTCCCCTGGGTTTCTACAGGTATGTGGTGCTCTTTGAGAGGGTTTCCCACAAACCACATGTATAATGGTGAAACTGGATTCCCAGACCGTGTCCCTGTGACATGGCCTTTGAGCCGTCATGGCTGCCGCTCCAATGGAACTGGGCTTATGTGTTTTAGTGGGTTTTAATGACAGGACCGCTTTTCTGTGTCCTCCAGGAACCACTCAGACTGGAGACCTTCAACACTGCAGGGGCCAGCGGTCTACACCAGCCACCAGCCTCCCCTGTGTCCACACACACACACACTGAAATATACACACTCACATTTTGACACGCACACATCTCAACATGTAGATACACACACACATTGTTTTGACATACACACACACACACACACATACACGCATATCAGCTTGCACAAAGACATCCAAGTCAAATCTCTTCTCTGTTCTGACACCCCAATGGAGGAACAAGCTTCCCCCTAAAGTCAGGAAAGCAGAGTCCCTGCCCATCTTTCAAAAACGTCTGAAACCCTACCTCTCTGAAGAGTATCTTAAACAACTCTCAGGGCGCCCCCGACGCCCCTGCCCCCCAAAAAAGGTACTCCTCTTTTCCTACTAGCACTGACTTTGCAGATAAATACTTTGTTGAGGGAAAACATACTTCATACTTTGTGATGTGTGGTTGTCTCATCTAGCTATCTTAAGATGAATGCGTTAATTGTAACTCGCTAAATGACAAAAATGTAAATGTAAAATGTCTCTACCTCACACCCCACACAGACAGTGCATCATATCATGTTCATATACATTACACATTGATGAACTTTTACAGCCTTTCACACACATACGTTTATCTTACATACAGGCACATAACAAGAGTCCCCTCCCTTATTTTTCCAGGCAAATCAAAATACTACTTTAACCCTATAATGGGAAGAATGGGAAGAATGGGACAGAATGTGTTTTTCTCTCTGTGCGTGTGTGTGTTTGTGTGCGTGCCTGTGTCTGTGTGTGTGAGTGTGCGAGCTTGGCCGAGGGCGGCCATGGCGTGTGGACAGCTCGGCTGGTGCTCACGATTGGGCCGTCAGTTAAAAGCAGCCACCTTTCAAGGTCAGACTCCATCACAGACGGGAGCCAACCGGGTCTGACATGACCCTGTCAAGGCTGCACGGCTGGGCACAGTCAGTCATATGCCACAGCTTACACACACACACTCACACTCACACACACACACACGCATACACACACACACACACACACACACACACACACACTCCACAGCCTCCACCCCCCTAAACCGCTGCTTCTGCCAAAATCCTGCTGCCCTCAGCACTGGTAAAATCATGTCTCTGTCCATTTGTGTGTGTATCTGCCTGTCTCACACACACTCTGTCTCACTCATGCAAACACACACAAACAAACACACTCTTATACTTTTTATATTGTTCTGCATCTCTCCCTTCCTCTCTCTCTCTCTCTCTCTCTCTCTCTCTCTCTCTCTCTCTCTCTCTCTCTGCACCCCCCTCCCCCCTCCCCCCTCCCGTCCACCATAGTGCTTGTGAGGCAATTGTTTTTGACAGTTCAATAAAAACAGAGGGCCTTTACGTTGGCCGGGCGGTGCTGCACTCAGAGTGTGTTCCAGACAACACTTGAGATAGTGCTTTCTTCTTAAACAGCACTGCTGAATCTAACAGGCCTGCCTGATGTCTGGGTGGATGAATCTCTCTCTCTCTCTCTCTCTCTCTCTCTCTCTCTCTCTCTCTCTCTCTCTCTCTCTCTCTCTCTCTCTCTCTCTCTCTCTCTCTCTCCCTCTCTCTCTCTCTTTCTCTCTCTCTCTCTCTCTCTCTCTCTCTCTCTCTCTCTCTCTCTCTCTCTCTCTCCCTCTCCCTCTCCCTCTCTCTCTCTCTCTCTCTCTCTCTCTCTCTCTCTCTCTCTCTCTCTCTCTCTCTCTCTCTCTCTCTCTCTCTCTCTCTCTCTCTCTCTCTCTCTCTCTCTCTCTCTCTCTCTCTCTCTCTCTCTCTCTCTCTCTCTCTCTCTCTCTCTCTCTCTCTCTCTCTATTCAATTCAATTCAAAGGACTTTAATGGCATGGGAAACATATGTTTACATTGCCAAAGCAAGTGAAATAGATAATAAACAAAAGTGAAAAAATTAAAAATGATGAACAGTAAACATTACAAAAGTTCCAACGGAATAGAGACATTTCAAATGTCATATTATGTCTATATACAGTGCTGTAATGATGTATAAATAGTTAAAGTACAAAAGGGAAAATAAATAAACATAAATATCCTTCTCTCTCTCTCTCTCTCTCTCTCTCTCTGCGGCAGCTTATTGGAGCCTCACTTTTATTAGGTGTCAACATTCATTCAGGCCCTGAACATTTTCTCTGGGGAAACTCACCTGTCTATCACCATATCTTTTAGGAGTTCTGTAATTGACATCGGGAAGATGTTCTGCTGGGTTTTTGACTGCTATGAAGAAGCTGCTGGCATTTTGAAAATAACTGATACAAGTGTGAGCCCTTTAAATACGAATGGGAAAGACAGAAATATCATTGGCTAATGGGATATTCCTATCACCAGAAGATGAGTAAGTGTTCCCTAGCTACTAAAGGGATAGTTCACCCAAATCACACATTGGTTTCCTTACCCTGTAAGCAGTCTATGAACAAGGTTTGACAAAAATCCATACTTTGGTTTAATTTCCATGGCACTGTTCCACATGCTTACAAATTGCACTTGTGGCACAAATCCCATTTAAGTCATGGGACTGATATTAGCATTTTTAGCGCATCATGTCCAAACCATCCAAAGTCTATTAAGAGAACTCTCACATTCACTAAATATACAGTGCCAGAAAGTATTCATACACCTTACTTTTTTCCACATTTTGTTACATTACAGCCTTATTCTAAAATGGATTACATAATTTTTTTCCTCATCAATCTACACACAATTCCCCATAATGACAAAGCGAAAACAGGTTTTTAGAAATATTTGTAAATGTATTAAAAATACAAAAACAGAAATACCTTATTTACATATGTTTTCAGACCCTTTGCTATGAGACTCGAAATTGAGTTCAAGTGCATCCTGTTTCCATTGATCTTCCTTGAGGTGTTTCTACAACTAGATTGGAGTCCACCTGTAGTAAATTCAATTGATTGGTCAGTCAGAGGAGAATGGAAGAGAGTGTTTAGCTGGCTTACTTCACCTCTCACCTTTTTCACCCCCCCCCACCCCCTTCTCCCCCTCCCCCTCCCCCATACTTCCCCCCTCACCCCCCATCTCCTCCTCAGTGCCAGCAGGCAGCACGGCACACATTAAACCCCAACTCCCCTCCATTAAACCTGGTCAACAAATGACTCCAATTTATTAAACCAATTACATAGAAGAAATACACCACCTGCCTCTCTTTTCCCACTCTCTCTCCTCCCTGCCTCCTGGGCCTGCGATATATGTCTCTCTCCTTTCTCCACGCCACCTAACCATAGATAGAGGCGTGTCGGCCAGTGTGCGTCTTAACGGGGGAAGATAAGCATCTTGGCAGTCGTCGAGGTGCACTAATGCAGGCCCATGATGATTTGTTTAACGTGATTATCGCTGCTCATAACACCCGGCCAGGCCAAGTAGTCAGCCTTTAGAGACTTGCCATAACGGACGGTCTAAGGAGGAGTCGGGGTACACACACAGGCCGACACACTCTCGCTCACATTCACACACACACCTGTATGAGCACAGACCCATACACACACAGACACAAAAAAACACTTTCGGCCCATACACATACATTTCCAATCCAACTGAAATTGATAGGCATCCCACCATAGCATATGTACAGCATGGCTTACTTCTTTAAATCAAATCACATTTTATTTAAAGTGTATTTAACAAGGTCTCAACACACTTTACAGAAGAAAAAATATATATTTAAAATATTCAGTATGTCTTGCTGGTAGTTGGCTACAGTATGTAGATGGGAGTTATAGTGGGAGGTTCTCGACACAGTACAGCAGTTCTGAAAGTGACTTGGAGAGCTTTAATCCGCTGTATAATCTGTGACTGTGATTCAAAGGCAGAGAGGAGAGGGGAGGAGAGGGGACTCAGGGACAGGAAGACTAAGAACCTCTATCTCGTTAGGACTGGATAAGCTCTCTACTGGAGCACACGTACTGTACTTTGATCACAGTCAACCTAAGTATCCTCAGTCCACCACTAAAGGCTAGAATTCATTCTACTGAGGATTTTTCTGCAGAGCTTTTACATAACAAGTGGAGTTGATTTGGGTTATGTTTCGAATAGCACAATATTCCCTATAATACACTACTTTTGGCCAGGGTCCATTTAGGGCTCTGGTCAAAAGCGGTGCACTAAAGAGGGAATAGGGTGCTATTTGGGGCATACCTTTGTACAGCAGTGTGACACTTGAATTACAGCCTACAGGTGTAGACAAAAATGTAGGAAAAAAATCTTTGCTCTATTTTTCAGCTAATCATTTATTCCAACTAAAACATTTGTATTTACATTTTCTTCAGACAACCCTAAACAAGTGAAGGATGAAGGACTTAAGGCTGTACATAAGTTATAGAAAAAGTAATCTGAATAGTTCACTTTTTTGTGGACACAAACAAAGCTTGCTGTCGTAAAGCCTCATATGTGACTCGTGAGTAAGTACTTGGTTGTTATTTGGTAAAAAGGCTGTGGGTTTCAGTTATTTTAAACAACACAGATGGTAGCATCGAACCCCAGACTGACAGAAGTCTGTGCACATTTAAACAGCACATCAACATCTCATCCAGACCAACATGCGGTAACCACAGGTCCATTCAAAGGGCACACCAACTGCCCATCAACCCCCCAACAAACAACCCTGTACTGTTAAAACACCCAAAATCACAAATAAAAACACATTCTAACACCAGTGTCACAGTAGGATATCATTAAACTCAAATTAAATCAAATCAAATTATATTTGTCACATGTGCCGAATACAACAGGTGTAGACCTTACAGTGAAATGCTTACTTACAAGCCCCTTGTCCAACAATGAAGTTTGCATTGTCCCCCAAAAAATGGGGGCAATGCAAATGGTCTGGGTAGCCATTTGATGTTCAGGAGTCTTATGGCTTGGGGGTAGAAGCTGTTTAGAAGCCTCTTGGACCTAGACTTGGCGCTCCGGTACCGCTTGCCGTGCGGTAGCAGAGAGAACAGTCTGTGACCTGTGTGGCTGGAGTCTTTGACCATTTTTAGGGCCTTCCTCTGACACAGCCTGGTATAGAGGTCCTGGATGGCAGGAAGCTTGGCCCCATTGATGTACTGGGCCGTACGCATTACCCTCTGTAGTGCCTTGCGGTCGGAGGCTGAGCAGCTGCCATACCAGGCAGTGATGCAACCAGTCAGGATGCTCTCGATGGTGCAGCTGCATAAATTTTTTGAGGATCTGAGGACCCATGCCAAATCTTGAAGCGCTCAACCTGCTCCACTACAGCCCCGTCGATGAGAATGGGGGCGTGCTCGGTCCTCTTCCCTATAGGCTGTCTCATCGTTGTCAGTGATCAGGCCTACCACTGTTGTGTCATCAGCAAACTTAATGATGGTGTTGGAGTCGTGCCTGGCCATGCAGTCATGAGTGAACAGGGAGTACAGGAGGGGACTGATCACGCACCCCTGAGGGGCCCCTGTGTTGAGGATCAGCGTGGCGGATGTGTTGTTACCTACCCTTACCACCTGGGGGCGGCCCGTCAGGAAGTCCAGGATCCAGTTGCAGAGGGAGGTGTTTAGTCCCAGGGTCCTTAGCTTCGTGATGAGCTTTGAGGGCACTATGGTGTTGAACGCTGAGCTGTAGTCAATGAATACCATTCTCACATAGGTGTTCCTTTTGTCCAGGTGTGAAAGGGCAGTGTGGAGCGCTATAGAGATTGCCTCTGATACGGAGGTGAGAAATCTCTCAACCCGACATGATCTACTGCTCCATAGTGATATGTGTTTCTGCTCCTTCATATTTCCAGGGCCTAGGAGGTGAGAAGGCAGGGTAGCTAATACAAAGCCATCTGTTATAATTATGTGGACCTTGAAGGGGCGACCGGTGACTAAAGCTGGGCTTTCTAATTTAATTCTGGGTAGAGATAATCTCGTCAGAGTACCAGCGGTTCAGACCGCGCTACTCCTTCTCCGCAGAGTGACTCCTCCATACCTAGACTCACAAATACTGAAGAGAGGAGTGCATTGAAGAGAGGAGTGCATTGGGGACATCCATTATGTTACAGAGCGTATGAGCATAAGTACTGTAGGCTACAGACCTGGGTTGAAAAGGTGTGCTTGATTTACCTTGGGGC
Source organism: Coregonus clupeaformis (assembly GCF_020615455.1). Classification (NCBI taxonomy): domain Eukaryota; kingdom Metazoa; phylum Chordata; class Actinopteri; order Salmoniformes; family Salmonidae; genus Coregonus; species Coregonus clupeaformis. The sequence goes on along the minus strand of NC_059199.1, from coordinate 126,270 downwards.
TTTCATTTTTAGGACTATTCCATTGGTACCATTGTACCAGGCAAACCAAATCCTGTGCAGTATAGGTAGGCCTATTTGAATGTTCAAGTTTTTGACATTATTTATGTATTTGTCCCAGGTCTGAGCTGGTCTGGTTCACTACAAGAGGAGAAGTAACACATCCAGCATATTGTATGAGTGATAATGTGTTAGCCAATGTGATGGGGTCCAAAGTGTTAGCCAATGTGATTGTAAGTGGTTCACACATTCCCCTGCTTGGCTCAAATGTCAACACATTACCGTATGGCCCTCCTTATAAACACAGCCCATGAAATGATGGACTAAAAGCTAGATCCTGACGCTGTCTACAACTGCCGTGATGTGACAACCGGCACTTTGATTAACACCAAACGTATCCTTCCTCTCTCTTCTCTCTTTAAAAGGGTCACTTCTCCATCAGCTGATCGCAGACGTCCCTCTAGCTGGGCTGTGATTGATGCTGTTAATTACTGATAACTGTCTAGTAGATAAGTGGAGCCTGGTGGGAGGAGCTATAGGAGGGCGGGCTCATTGTAGTGGCTGGAATAGAATGAATGGAATGGCATACAACATGTCAAACTACATCGACAGTAGTTACATTGTGTCGGCTGCCTCTATAGTATGGACAGGACCTTTGGTTGTTATATACAAAATATTCCATAACCTGTAGGTAGGACTGAAGTCTGAACGGATAGTTCAGAGCTTCTGCTCTTTTCTATAACCTGTAGGGAACACAATATATGGTCTGTACAGTGCCTTCGGAAAGTATTCATACCCCTTGACTTATTCCACATTTTGTTGTGTTACTGCCTGAATTAAATATATGTTTTTTCTCACCCATCTACAGACAATACCCCATAATGACAAAGTGAAAACATTTTTGTAGAACATTTTGAACATCTATTGAAAATGAAATACATAAATATTTCATTTACATACACTACCAGTCAAAAGTTTGGGCACCCCTACTCATTCAAGGGTTTTTCTTTATTTTTACTATTTTTTACATTGTAGAATAATAGTGAAGACATCAAAACTATGAAATAACACATATGGAATCGTGTAGTAACCAAAAAAGTGTTAAACAAATCAAAATATATTTTATATTTGAAATTCTTCAAATAGCCACCCTTTGCCTTGATGACAGGTTTGCACACTCTTTGCATCATCTCAACCAGATTCACCTGGATTGCTTTTCCAACAGTCTTGAAGGGCGGCAGGTAGCTTAGTGGGTAAGAGCGTTGTGCCAGTAACCGAAAGGTCGCTGGTTCTAATCCCCGAGCCGACTAGGTGAAAAATCTGTCGATGTGCCCTTGAGCAAGGCACTTAACCCTAATTGCTCCTGTAAGTCGCTCTGGATAAGAGCGTCTGCTAAATGACTAAAAAAATAAAAAAATAAATAAAAGGACTTCCCACATATGCTGAGCACTTGTTGGGTGTTTTTCCTTCACTCTGCGGTCCGACTCATCCCAAACCATCTCAATTGCGTTGAGGTCGGGTGATTGTGGAGGCCAGGTCATCTGATGCAGCACTCCATCACTCTCCTTCTTGGTAAAATAGCCCTTACACAGCCTGGAGGTGTGTTGGGTAATTGTCCTGTTGAAAAACAAATGATGGTCCCACTAAGCCCAAACCAGATGGGATGGTGTATCGCTGCAGAATGCTGTGGTAGCCATGCTGGTTAAGTGTGCCTTGAATTCTAAATAAATCACAGACAGTGTCACCAGCAAAGCACCCCCACACCATAACACCTCCTCCTCCATGCTTTACGGTGGGAACTACACATGCAGAGATCATCCGTTCACCCACACCACGTCTCACAAAAACACGGTGGTTGGAACCAAAAATCTCCAATTTGGACTCCAATTTGGTGTCCTTTAGTAGTGGTTTCTTTGCAGCAATTCGACCATGAAGGCCTGATTCACACAGTCTCCTCTGAACAATTGAAGTTGAGAGGTGTCTGTGACTTGAACTCTGTGAAGCATTTATTTGGGCAGCAATTTCTGAGGCTGGTAACTCTAATGAACTTATCCTCTGCAGCAGAGGTAACTCTGGGTCTTCCATTCCTGTGGCGGTACTCATGAGAGCCAGTTTCAACATAGCGATTGATGGTTTTTGCGACTGCACTTAAAGAAACTTTCAAAGTTCTTGAAATGTTCCGTATTGACTGACCTTCATGTCTTAAAGTAATGATGGTCTGTCGTTTCTCTTTGCTTATTTGACCTTTCTTGCCATAATATGGACTTGGTCTTTTACCAAATAGGGCTATCTTCTGTATACCCCCCTACCTTGTCACAACACAGCTAATTGGCTCAAACGCATTAAGAAGGGGGTAAAAATCCCAAAATGTACTTTTAAGAAGGCACTCCTGTTAATTGAAATGCATTCCAGGTGACTACCTCATGAAGCTGGTTGAGAGAATGCCAAGAGTGTGCAAAGCTGTCATCAAGGCAAAGGGTGGCTATTTGAAGAATCTCAAATATAAAATATATTTCGATTTTTGTAACACTTTTTTGTTTACTACATGATTCGACATGTGTTATTTCATAGTTTTGATGTCTTCACTATTATTCTACAATGTAGAAAATAGTAAAAAATAAAGAAAATCCCTTGAATGAGTAGGTGTGTCCAAACTTTTCACTGGTACTGTAAATATTCCTTTTTTTAAATTGAGTCTTTCTGGGTGAGTCTCTAAGAGCTTTGCACACCTGGATTGTGCAATATTTGCACATCATTCTTTTTTTAAATTCTTCAAGCTCTGTCAAGTTGGTTGTTGATCATTGCTAGAAAGCCATTTTCAAGTCTTGCGATAGATTTTCGAGCCAATTTAAGTCAAAGCTGTAACTCAGTCACTCAGGAACATTCAATGTCATCTTGGTAAGCAACTCTAGTGTAGATTTGGCCTTGTGTTTTAGGGTTATTGGCCTGCTGAAAGATTAATTTGTCTCTCAGTGTCTGTTGGAAAAGAGATTGCATACCCGACAAGCATACCCATAACATGATGCAGCCACCACCATGCTTGAAAATATGGCGAGTGGTATCCAGTGATGTGTTGTGTTGGATTTGCCCGAAATATAACACTTTGTACTCAGGAAAAAAGTTAATTCCTCTGCCAAATGTTTTGCAGTATTATTGTTGCGAACAGGATGCATGTTTTATAATATTTTTTTTATTCTGTACTGGCTTCCTTCTTTTCACTCTGTCACTTAGGTTAGTATTTTGGAGTAACAATGTTTTTGATCCATCCTCAGTTTTCTCCTATCACAGCCATTAAATACTGTAACTATTTTAAAATCCCAATTGGCCTTATGATGAAATCCCTGAGTGATTTCCTTCCTCTCCAGCAACTGAGTTAGGAAGGACATCAGTATCTTTGTAGTGACTGGGTGTATTGATACACCATCCAAAGCCAAATTAATAGCTTCACCATGCTCAAAGCGATATTCAATGTCTGCTTTTTTATTTTTACCAATCTACCAATCGGTGTCCTTCTTTGCGAGGCATTGGAAAACTTCCCTGGTCTTTGTGGTTGAATCTGTGCTTGATATTCACTACTCGACTGAGGGACCTTACAGATAATTGTATCTGTGGGGTACAGAGATGGGGTAGTCATTCAAAGATCATGTTAACCACTATTATTGCAAACAGAGTTGTCCATGCAATTTATTATGTGATTTGTTAAGCAAATGTTTAATCCTGAACTTATTTAGGCTTACCACAAAAAAAGGGGTTGAATACCTTTTCATTTTTAATTTGGAAAAATGTCTCAAATCTAAATTCCACTTTGGCATTATGGGGTGTTATGTGTAGATCAGTGACACAAAATCTGAATGTCATATTCAGGCTGTCACACAACAAAATGTATTGGTGAAAAAAGTACCTTATTGTCATACTTGAGTAAAAGTAAAGATACCTTCATAGAAAATGATTCAAGTAAAATTGAAAGTCACCCAGTAAAATACTACTTGAATAAAAAAAACGCTAAGTATTCAGACCCCTTCACTTTTTCAACATTTTGTTATGTTACAGCCTTATTCTAAAATGGATTGAATTGTTGTTTTTTCCTCATTAATCTACACACAATACCCCATAATGACTAAGCAAAAACAGTTTTTTTTGACATTTTTGAAAATGTTTTTATTTATTTTAACGAAAATATCACATTTACATAAGTATTCAGACCATTTACTCAGTACTTTGTTGAAGCACCTTTGGCAGCGATTACAGCCTTGAGTCTTCTTGGGTATGACGCTACATGCTTGGGACACCTGTATTTGGGGATTTTATCCCATTCTTCTCTGCAGGTCCTCTCAAGCCCGATCTGGTTGGATGGGGAGCGTCGCTGCACAGCTATTTTCAGGTCTCTCCAAAGATGTTAGATCGGGTTCAAGTCCGGGCTCTGGCTAGGCCACTCAAGGACAAAGCAACTCCTGCGTTGTCTTGGCTGTGTGCTTAGTATCGTTGTCCTATTGGAAGGTGAACCTTCGCCCCAGTCTGAGGTCCTGAGCGCTCTGGAGCAGGTTTTCATCAAGGATCTCTCTGTACTTTTCTCTGTTCATCTTTCCCTCGATCCTGACTAGTCTCCCAGTCCCTGCCGCTGAAAAACATCCCCACAGCATGATGCTGCCACCACCACGCTTCACCGTAGGGATGATGCCAGGTTTCCTCCAGATGTGACACTTGGCATTCAGGCCAAAGAGTTCAATCTTGGTTTCATCAGACCAGAGAATCTTGTTTCTCATGGTCTGAGAGTCCTTTAGGTGCCTTTTGGCAAACTCCAAGAAGGATGTCATGTGCCTTTTACTAAGGAGTGGCTTCCGTCTGGCCACTCTACCATAAAGGCCTGATTGGTGGAGTGCTGCAGAGATGGTTGTCCTTCTGGAAGGATCTCCACAGAGGAACTCCCATCGGTTCTCAGTCACCTCCCTGACCAAGGCCCTTCTCCCCCTGATTGCTTGGTTTGTCCGGGCGGCCAGCTCTAGGAAGGGTTTTGGTGGTTCCAAACTTCTTCCATTTAAGAATGATGGAGACCAATGTGTTCTTGGGGACCAGATCTGTTCCTCGACACAATCCTGTCTCGGATTCCTTCCACCTCATGGCTTGGTTTTTGCTCTGACATGCACTGTCAATTGTGGGACCTTATATTGACAGGTGTGTGCCTTTCCAAATCATGTCTAATCAATTGAATTTACCACAGGTGGACTCCAATCCAGTTGTAGAAACATCTCAAGGATGATCAATGGAAACAGGATACACCTGAGCTCAATTTCGAGGCTCATAGCAAAGGCTCTGAATACTTACGTAAATAAGGTATCTGTTTGTTTTTTTAATAAGTTTGCTAAAATTTATAAAAACCTGTTTTCGCTTTGTCATTATGGGGTATTGTGTGTAGATTGATGAGGATTTATTTTATTTAATCCATTAGAATAAGGCTGTAACGTAACAAAGTGTAGAAAAAGTCAAGGGGTCTGAATACTTTCCGAATGCACTGTAAGAGGCAGTAGGGATGACCAGGGATGTTCTCTTGATTAGTGTGTGAATTGTACCATTTTCCTGTCCTGCTAAGGAGTACTTTTGGGTGTCAGGGAAAATGTATGGAGTAAAAAGTACATCATTTTCTTTAGGAATGTAGTGAAGTAAAAGTAAAGTGAAGTATAGATACCCAAAAAACTACTTAAGTAGTACTTTAAAGTATTTTTACTTAAGTACTTTACACCACTGACAAAATGTAGAAAAAGTCAATGAGTGTGAATACTTTCTGAAGGCATCCAATACTAGCACTTAATGCAGAGTTGTCATATATATTGTCATATATTCTTATATATAGTGACATGATCACATAATATTACGCCCTGACTTATGGAACTCTTGTATGTTGAGTCAGGGTGTGGAGATCTATGTTATTATTTCTATCTTTACATTCTAGGTTTTGTGTTTCTATGTTTGGCCGGGTGTGATTCCCAATCAGAGGCAGCTGTCGCTCGTTGTCTCTGATTGGGGATCATACTTAAGTAGCCTGTTGGCAATCATTAGTGGTGGGATCTTGTTCCGTGTATAGCCTTGTATTGTGTTTAGCCTGAGGACTTCACGTTACGTTGGTTTGTTGTTTTGTTCGTGTGTTATTTTGATAAATAAACATGTATGCATTTCACGCTGCGCCTTGGTCTGACCCGTCCTTCAACGAGCGTGACAGAAGATCCCACCAAACACAGACCAAGCAGCATGCCCAGGAGGAGCAAACACCCTGGACACAGGTGGGGAAGACGTAGTCTTGGGAGGAGATATTTGCGGGGAAAGGACCATGGGCGAAGGTAGAAGCCCAGGCAGGAGAGGAGCAACGGCAACACAGAAGGCGCCGGCCGAGGAGGAAGCCCGAGAGGCAGCCCCAATAATTTTTTTTGGGGGGGGCTAAAGGAGTGGTCGGGGAGCGAGAGAGAAGAGCCCCGACCACTGCACCTGGTGGGTTTCCAGGTTGAGTCCCTACGTCCATGGGAACAAGAGTGGGAACAGTTTTATACTGAGGAGTCGGAGGATGACGACGACGATGAGTTTCTGTTCCCTAACTCGTGGGGGCTCCCGGAGGAGTCCTCACTGGAGGAGGATTGCTGAGAGAGAGAGAGAAGGATCGGATCTGCAGGGTAAGAGAGGAGGCCACCACATTACGGGGGCTGATAGCGAGAATAGAGCGGGAGAGCTCCATTCAAGAGGAGGCACTGCAGGAGGCTCGTAGGGAGAAGGAGGAAGTAGATGCACGGAGAGAGGAGCTGGTCAGGCAACATAAGGAGCGTGGGTTAATTGAGGAACCGATTCAGGCGGAGATACGCACTGTATCGCCAGTGCGCATGCACAGCCCAGTACGTTCTGTGCCAGCGTCCCGCACGTGTCGTGCGAAAGTGGGCATCCAGCCAGGACGGGTTGTGCCGGCTCAACGCTCCTGGTCTCCAGTGCGCCTCCACGGTCCAGTATATCCTGTGCCAACCCTACGCACTGTGTCGCCAGTGCGCGTTCACAGCCCAGTGCGTCCTGTGTCAGCGCCCCGCACGTGCCGTGCGAAAGTGGGCATCCAGCCAGGACGGGTTGTGCCAGCTGTACACTCCAGACCTCCAGTACGCCTCCAAGGTCCAGTATATCCTGCTCCGGCTCTACGCACCGTGTCACCAGTGCACCTCACCAGTTCCCAGTCCAGTACGGCCCGTCCCTGCTCCTCGCACCAAACCAGTGGTGCGTGTCGCCAGTCCGGCCCGGCTCGTTCCTGCTCCTCGCACCAAACCAGTGGTGTGTGTCCCCAGTCCGGCCCGGCTCGTTCCTGCTCCTCGCACCAGACCAGTGGTGTGTGTTCCCAGTCCGGCCCGGCCCGTTCCTGTTCCTTGCACCAAGCCAGTGGTGCGTGTTCCCAGTCCGGTACGGCCCGTGCCTTCTCCCTGCACGAAGCCAGTGGTGTGTGTCCCCAGTCCGGCCCGTTCCTGCTCCTCGCACCAAGCCAGTGGTGCGTGTTCCTAGTCCGGTCCGGCCCGTGCCTGCTCCTCGCACCAGACCAGTGGTGCGTGTGTCCAGTCCGGCACGGCCCGTGCCCATTCCACTGGTGCCTGGTCAGGCACCGGTCGGTTGCTCCACTCCAAAGCCAGAGCAGTCCGCTCCACCGGTGCCTAGTTCAGCTCCGGTCAGCGGCTCCACTCCGGAGCCAGAGCATTCCGCTCCACCGGGGTCCAGTCCAGCTCCGGTCAGCGGATCCACTCCGGAACCAGAGCAGTCCGTTCCACCGGGGTCCAATCCAGCTCCGGTCAGCGGATCCACTCCGGAACCAGAGCAGTCCGTTCCACCGGGGTCCAGTCCAGCTCCGGTCAGCAGCTCCACTCCGGAGCCAGAGCAGTCTGCTCCACCGGTGCCTAGTCCAGCTCCGGTCAGCGGCTCCAGTCCAGACCCAGATGTCAGCCCCTCTCCAGGTTCGGGGTCTCCCACACCAGGGCCCAGACAGGGCTTGGTGCATCGCGGGAGGATTGCCGATGCAGGCCCAGACGTCAGCCCCTCTCCAGGTTCGGGGTCTCCCACACCAGGGTCCAGACAGGGCTTGGTGCATCGTGGGAGGAAGGAGAGGGGAAGCAGCGCGCCGAGGTCCAGACCAGACCAGGGGCGCAACGGGGAGGCTGAGAGAATGTGGTCGTCACGCCCGGAGCCGGATCCGCCTCCGAGGCGGAATGCCCACCCGGACCCTACCCTGTTATGTCAGGTTATATCTATGTTATTATTTCTAGGTTTACATTCTAGGTTTTGTGTTTCTATGTTTGGCCGCGTGTGATTCCCAATCAGAGGCAGCTGTCGCTCGTTGTCTCTGATTGGGGATCATACTTAAGTAGCCTGTTGGCAATCATTAGTTGTGGGATCTTGTTCCGTGTATAGGCTTGTATTGTTTTTAGCCTGAGGACTTCACGTTACGTTGGTTTGTTGTTTTGTTCGTGTGTTTATTTTGATAAATAAACATGTATGCATTTCACGCTGCGCCTTGGTCTGACCCGTCCTTCAACGTCCGTGACACATAACCTGAGCAGGAAAAACTCTGGGTCCTAGTTATAGCCTATAACGAATGCCCAGAGTTTTTCTTATTATGTTGTCATGATAATCTCCTAGCCCTGGTCATAATCACAAATCCATTCCAGGAAATCTCCCAGTTACATTTTACATTTTAGTCATTTAGCAGACGCTCTTATCCAGAGCGACTTACAGTTAGTGAATACATTATATATATATTTTTTATACTGGCCCCCCATGGGAATCGAACCCACAACCCTGGTGTTGCAAACACCATGCTCTATCAACTGAGCTACATCCCTGCCGGCCATTCCCTCCCCTACCCTGGACGACGCTGGGCCAATTGTGCGCCGCCCATGAGTCTCCCGGTCGCGGCCGGCTGCGACAGAGCCTGGATTCATAGCCAGTTGTATTGTATAGCAACTGCTCATACGTTTCTCTTACAGTACACCCTTGTTTATGTAAGAGGACTGTGAATGCTGGAAGCTGTGTTGTGTGAGAACATAGCTTCGGACCCGGACCTTGAGCTTTCTGTTATGAGCCATTCTGAGACAACCTTCACTACAACACGATGACTCCACTGACAATATACAGCCTGACAGCACTGGACAAAGCCTGTCCATTTCCAGATATAGCTGCTAAATCCATGTTGTGAAAATAACAAAATGGCCACCATTGAGCGAATGCTACAAATGCTTTTCTGCTGCTGCAGCTGGGAGTTTGTTGGCTCGGGGGTACTGGTCAGTTAGTGCTGACCTCCTTACACAGGGGTGTAGCTGACACTGACAGTCAGAGTGCGTTGTCTGCTGCCCGTGACCGCCACTGCGTTTTAATGTGTGACTACACCGTCGGCCGTCATAAGCGAATTCCATGCCTGTTGGTCTGCGCGGGCTGGGAATGGCCGAAATAAAAGATGACAGCTGAATTACTAGGCAGCGTATCTGCTCCCCTAAGCAGTCCTCTGGCCGCTGCTAACTGATAGGAACATTTAAAGGCAGGAATAATGTCATAATCTATATGAAGGGAAGAGCTGGAGAGGAACGGTGCCACTCATAAATGTATGCATGGTACAGTAGAGAGATGGCAAAGGATGATATAACAGTCTGATCCTAGTCTGGGGTCCTAGATCCTAATCAAATACCTCTTAGGTGTTCGGTAAGAATGCCTGTCTAGGAGAAGCTGTGGATGTATTTCACACTGAAGGGCACCTTTTCTCCCACACATACTGCAGATAGTGCGACACGGACAAATGGAGGAGGCAAGGCTTTAAAAGGAGGAGAGAAAATGATTTTGGAGAGGATTATGGTGATTAAAGTAAGATGCTCCCGAGTGGCGCAGTGGTCTAAGGCACTGCATCACAGTGCTAGCTGTGTCACTAGAGATCCTGGTTCAAATCCAGGCTCTGTCGTAGCTGGCCGCGACCGGGAGACCCATGGGGTGGCGCACAATTGGCCCAGGGTAGGGGAGGGAATGGCCGGCAGGGATGTAGCTCAGTTGGTAGAGCATGGTGTTTGCAACGCCAGGGTTGTGGGTTCGTTTCCCACGGGGGGTATAAAAAATAATGTATGCACTAACTGTAAGTCGCTCTGGATAAGAGCGTCTGCTAAATGACTAAAATGTAAATGTAATGCTTTTGATTCCCTTCAGCTCCTCCCTCTGGTTTTCACAGCCGGACTGGAACATAATGAAGACACTACATTCTGCTGTTAACTTGAGCTCTGTATTTTACACACTCCTCCACTAGATAGGTAGATGGTGTGTGTGTGAGAAAAAGGAATCATTTTATTTGTGTGTGTGTGTGTGTGTGTGTGTGTGTGTGTGTGTGTGTGTGTGTGTGTGTGTGTGTGTGTGTGTGTGTGAGAGAGAGAGAGAGAGAGAGAGAGAGGGTGAGAGAGAGTGATATTTTACGAGAATGTACTGTGTGCGTGTGCTTCTCTCTCTCTCTCTCTCTCTCTCTCTCTCTCTCGCTCTCTCTCTTTCTATATTTCTCTCTCTCTGTCTCCATGCTTTTTCTTCCCCACATCCTGCCACTCCCCTGCCTCTCCCCTACCTCACCTCATGGCCACATGCAATCGACTGAAACGGCAGGCTTCATCAGGGGGAGCAAGAAGGGGGGGGTCGGAAAATTAATGACCTCAGAGCACAGATAAGGGCCAGAAAAATTTTGTCCAATAAAAAATAAAAACAGCAACCTGTGTCGGACCGTAGCATCTCTCCTATCTCTCCACACTCTAGAGAGATAGAGAGAGAGAGAGAGAGAGAGAGAGAGAGAGAGAGAGAGAGAGAGAGAGAGAGAGAGAGAGAGAGAGAGAGAGAGAGAGAGAGAGAGAGAGAGAGAGAGAGAGAGAGAGAGAGAGAGAGAGAGAGAGAGAGAGAGAGAGAGAGAGAGAGAGAGAGAGAGAGAGAGAGAGAGCTGTCCACTCCACTGGTGCTCAAATGCTGAAATTAACCCACCCACCACCGGAAGAGAAAGGATGACACATTGTCCATTACAAAGACACATAAGAGCAGGAGAGTCATCACAACATTCCTACCAATGTACCAGTCCAGTTATTCATAGATAATAAACCCTAACTGAAATCTAACATCAAATGCATTCTGACGGTGGATTAACTAGGGACTAGGGAAGCATTTGTGTTCAGAAATACATTCCCATACAGAGGTTAGAACTCACCCTTTCCTCATCAATTCTTCACGCACTCTCACAGAAGATTAAGTGGGAGAGAACGGTGGGGTTGGAAAGATAACCCTGTGGCGAGAATTGATTGCGGGAGACATATGTTGGCCACCGCTGTATTTCACACGCCGCCAAATCACCCCTGTGAGGCAAAGCATCCTGGGGAAAAAAGGGTTGAGGAGGAAAGATACGGCAGCAGCTAGAATCAAGAGAGAGAAAGAAGTGGATGCCACACCTTAGGAGGAGAGTGGAGGATAGGGGGAAGAGAGTGGAGGATAGGGGAGGAGAGTGGAGGATAGGGGGAGGAGAGTGGAGGATAGGGGGAGGAGAGTGGAGGATAGAGGGAGGAGAGTGGAGGATAGAGGGAGGAGAGTGGAGGATAGGGGAGGAGTGGAGGATAAGGGGAAGAGAGTGGAGGATAGGGGAGGAGTGGAGGATAGGGGGAAGAGAGTGGAGGATAGGGGAGGAGTGGAGGATAGGGGGAAGAGAGTGGAGGATAGGGGAGGAGTGGAGGATAGGGGGAAGAGAGTAGAGGATAGGGGAGGAGTGGAGGATAGGGGAAGAGAGTGGAGGATAGGGGAGGAGTGGAGGATAAGGGGAAGAGAGTAGAGGATAGGGGAGGAGTGGAGGATAAGGGGAAGAGAGTAGAGGAGGGGAAGCAGTGTTGATGTGTATGCAGAGGAGTAGACCTTGATAATAAACAAGTCATCTAGACGCGTTGAGTGGCCCATTTAGGAGGTGACCATTTCCCATCAGGCAGAGAGAGGGAGAGAAGATGGACAGAGCTCAGCCGGCGGAGCAGAGAGAGGAGAGGAGAGGAGAGGAGAGGAGAGGAGAGGAGAGGAGAGGAGAGGAGAGGAGAGGAGAGGAGAGGAGAGGAGAGGAGAGGAGAGGAGAGGAGAGGAGAGGAGAGGAGAGGAGAGGAGACCTTAAATTGCCTGATGAACCAGAGAGGCAGGGAGTGTAATTCATTCACCTCTACTATGCATTCACACACTTATTCACACACACTCATATACACTGTAATACACACACACACGCACCTAGGTAGAGTATGCTTGTAATTCCCACAAGCATCACCACGCTCCTACACACGTAAATTCACACACATATTTATACTAATGCACAGCTAAATAGAGATTGCATATAATTCAGCTCGTCTGTGTTAGCTCGTGGTCGGCGAACCCTTAACCTGCATGGTAGCCCTGCATGGTAGCCCTGCATGGTAGCCCTGCATGGCAATGACTGTGCCACAATAGCATGCTGAAGTGGCAAAGTTGATATCCACCTTTATAAACACAGGGTTGCTACAGTTATTGTTATTTGTGGTCATTAACATTATTTTGAGTTAATTCTATGAGGGGGGAGTTTTAGTTTTATAATTTTTTAAGGAAGGGTCGTGTGAAAATATTTTTTTCGTTGGGTAGGGGGGTGCATTTTTTTATGACACCTGGAGTTGGACCTGCCCTCCCTTCTACTTCCAGCCAGGTCACCCATGATACAAGTCAGTATTCAACATCCATCCATGTCGGGAGATGAAGTGGAAACCAGCCACTAGGGGCAACAGTGAGCGCTGTTTCCTTCAAGTAGGTTTCGGTTTTGCTAGGGCATTGTGGACAGGGATGGCGGATGGGCCTCTGATTACAAAGGTTTCAAGTTTGAATCTATCGATAGAAAGTTGTTTTTGAGGTTTTCGTTTTAAGCTTATCCCAAACCTTAATCATTACCTTAACTATTCAGTTAAGTGTTAATGCCTAACCTTAAGATTTGGAGTTAATTTGGAGGCCTCACGAGTGGCGCAGTGGTCTAAGGCACTGCATCACAGTGCTAGAGGCATCACTACAGACCTGGGTTCGATCCCAGGCTGTGTCGCAGCCGGCTGCAGCTGTGAGGCGGCGCACAATTGGCCCAGCGTCATCTGGGTTAGGGGAGGGTTTGGCCGGCTGGGAAGTCCTTGTCCCATCGCTCTCTAGTGACTCCTTGTGGCAGGCCGGGCGCATGCATGCTGACTTCGGTCGCCAGTGGTACGGTGTTTCCTCTGACACATTGGAGCTGTGAACCCACACTTTCAATTGATATATTTTAGGTAATAAGCTTCTAGTGTTAATGTGCAGAAAACCCAGGCTTTTACGAGAGCAGAAATCAGTGAAGCAGATATCAGAGCACAAGTCAGAATTGGGGCTAGTAACAGTAGATGGGCCAGGGTGTACATGCACATTTCCAGATATCATCAGCAGTAATACTATCAGGGCACGGCAGAGGACAGGGCGAGCTCTGCAGTGTTGATTTATGACATTTGAATGTGCATTAGATGGCAACAAGATCATATTGTACAGCAATTTCATCAGGTAACATGAATACAAAGCCGGCGAGAGGTGGTTAGAATAGGATGGGAGGCCAAGAGTCTGTGTAACCAATAGAGAGTCAGAGTCCCGAGTGTGGGAACAAACATAGTCAACAAACATAGTCTGTCCCCCGGTTGGGTAAACAAGCAAGTTCATAGTCAACAAAGCATGCAGGAGTCATGAGGCAAATAGCATATAGCACAAGAAAAAAATATAACGACTTGGGGGCTAGCCATTGTAAAATCAGAGTCACTTGCCCCAACAGTGCGTATGTGCTGGAGACGAGCAAAAGCTCTGGAGAGAGGGGGGAGTGTGGCGGGGGTACCTGTATCAGACAGAGGGAGATAGGGCAGACGGTGAACAGATCGCCAGGTGGGATCCAAGCAGCAGTGCAGCAGGCAATGTCACACCCACTTGGGAGAAGCTTTTTTAGAAAGGCAGATTCCGTGTAGAAAATCCCAGCTAGCTAACTAACGTAGCTAGCAAGTCTCTGTCCACCATTTTTTTTCCCACGTGGAAAAGGAGGTTGTTAGCTAGCTATATCTCTTCAGTTTCGGCAAATGGTCCTTTACGACGTCCAAACAAAGTTGTCCTGTGGCTGTTGTATTTTGGAGATTGCAAGAGGATATCTTCTGATGTGATCAAAGGAACAATATTGTTTCTTATTGAGGTAATTTACAATTGAAGTGTCCTGGCTGCATATCAGTTCAAAATAGAGATTAATCCAGGGGGTACTGTATTGTAATGACCTCTGCACAGATGGAGGGGACTTCAAAGGCCTCTGCATTTGGGTGGGGGAGGTTGTGAAACTCTCCTGCCATTATTGGGCTCAAGGGCTTTGACACCTCTCACTTCACACCACAGTGCTAATTGATCTGATCTGTTCTGTCCTAGCAAGCTTGGTAGCCTTAACTTAGCATTCAGTCCTTATAAAGTAAAATATATCATTGTAATATTATTTTTCTTCTTGGCTTTAAAAGTAGCTTTAGACTAAACATTACTCACTCAGTTCCAGGTTGGAAGGTGTTTTCAGGTTTCTTGTGCTTCTTTTGCTGGTCGTTGGTTTGCAAGAGAATTTGCTGTATAGACCTTGGAAATAAGAATCTTTGGAAGTAAGAATCCTTCCAGGTAATTTTGTCCAAAATCAGGTTTTGATTTGTGTTAAAATCAGGTTTTGAAGGTTATGTTGTGGAGGGCAGAATCCTGTATAAGTCCTTGCGGAAAAATCCAAGTTTATCTAACTCTAAATCTATATTTTTGTAAAAACACGCTGAAAACTGCATGATCTCTCTCTCTCATCTTATTTACATTTAAATAATTTAGCAGACGCTCTTATCCAGAGCGACTTACAGTTAGTGAGTGCATACATTTTTTTTATTTTTCATACTGGTCCCCCGTGGGAAACGAACCCACAACCCTGGCGTTGCAAACGCCATGCTCTACCAACTGAGCTACACGGGACTATCTTATCTATCTTATCAGAGTAACAAACTATTATGCCTTTGCTTATTGGGAATAGATAAATGTCCAACAATTCAGATTTTTCTGTTAACTTTGAAAAGGTGACAGAACTGATGCGGCAGCCCCACCTGCGAACTTCAAAAACAGTGTCTGCCCTCAGCTCATGAGAGAATCTCATTATAGTCTAACGGTCTAAGACATTGGTTGCTCCTGTGGGAGACCTGAGTTCATATCCTGTGTGTTACATGTCTGTGTATGTGTACATTCTAACACACTCTCACTGCATTCATACCTATTCTCTACCAACATTCCATGCATGCTTGCAAAAAATATACCATTCATGTCCCTGTTGTCATGACGACACAAGCAATTCTTATATTTGTGCAAAATGTGAGGGATTTTAATAAGATCTGATAACCGTCCTCATCTCCATAGCTGTTCAGATGCCCAAACAGATGCATGAATCAATTTCACTGCCTCTTCATGCTCCAGTGGTCAAGCAGACATCAGACACGCCAGGCAAAAAACAGCTGCATGTCTCACTATAGAAGCACACACAGTGTAGACATTCCCTATCACACACTCCCACGGTCTAGTACAGTTGCCTCACGGTGCAGCGCTCTCTCACGAACATCAATGTCGAGCAGAGCAGCCCCGTCCATCACAGCATGGGACTGTTCAGTAGATAAACTGGACATTTATGGATGTCACAAATGTGCAGAGCAGTACAATTCGTAATTGACGGCCCTCGGGCTATGGGTGAAAAGCATTAGCTATGAGAGAACACAGTATGAAAGATGTATGCACTCACTAACTGTAAGTCGCTCTGGATAAGAGTGTCTGCTAAATGACAGTAGCAAACCTCATAGACAAAAGCTCCTTCATGTAGGAAGCTACTTGAGTGTCATAGATGAATATAGCTACTTGAACAACATAGAAAGACACTTCTTTACTATTGGTTATCTTGTACTGTTGAAAGAGAGGTTTACGCATGAGTATATCAGCTTGTTTTAAATAGAAAGCTGCTTCAGGTTATCTTGAAGGACTCTAGCTCACATGTATCCCTGTTAGTAGATCGGTTGATAGCAGGCCAGATTTGATCCCACTGACAACTGACGGATGCTAATCTAACATAGTGGGATATGTAATGCACTCACTCAGATCTTTACTACAACCTATCTGCTGATGTACCATAATAGGACATGAAAAGGTAATACATACATAATTCAGCACATGATCCAATTTCCAAATGGTCCCAGACATAGAGAAGACATGCTCTTTAAGATCAATGAATTGATTGGTTTGAAGGGCCATGTGACATGATATTGGCTGTGTCTGAAACAGAACCCAATATAGTTAATAGGATGCCATATTGGACAAGATCTATTATAAGGCAATTATGGCTTTGAAAACACTGTGACACCTTATGAGGAGAAAAGTGTCATGGATGGAAATCGTTCTGTTCAGCTCGTCCTCTCCCCTATAGTAAATGAAGCCATCACACTGTTGATGGTGGACGACAGTCATTCTAAATGTTGCGTACGCTAAAGTTGTAATTGGTAAGGCGTCCGTGAGGCGATGTTTAGCCAACATTGGCAATCAAACGAGGACGGCTATTTAATGACAACGACTGGAGGGGGGGGATGAATCACTGTGTTAAATTTGCCATTCAGACATGAGCAATCAATCGGAGCAGCCGTTTAAATGTTAATGTGTTAACAGTTCAGAATTGTTGTCTTTCGTGTCAACAAACAATTGATATACAGCCGTGCCCCCTCTAGCAAAATGTTGCTAAAAATCGCACTCACTTTGTTAGTGAAATAGCCACTTTACTTTGAAGAGGGGGGAGGTGGATTGCCAAAGTTATTTTTCAGTTGAAAAATCATTAGATCAAAAATCGATCATCATAAAAAGCCATGGAGGCTTTATCACCTTGTGACAGAGATGTATGCAGTGTAAGGGTATGGTGAACAAGAAAGTCATTATCATATGTCACGGCGGGCGACTGCAATTTCGAGCTCTCGTGAAAAAGGTTCTCTGCATAGATTATTCAATATGGTTTGTTCAAAATGTCAAAAAGGCAATTCCAGTCTCTCCCAGAACCATACATGTCAGAATTAATCAAAATCACCCCATATATAAAAAATAAAAATAAAAAATCAACAAATCTAACAAAAGGAGTCACATTAATAACGAGGAAGTCTAAACTCTAAACTAAAGCGTCATTACTTCCAGAAAGTGTACCTTAACGCATGACTTCGAAATCCACAGCTCTCAAAGTAGACTGTTCAGGAAACCAAGAAGGGATGTATTTCAGAAAGGACAAGGAAGAACACTAGAAATCCATTACCCCTCTCTCTGAAAGCTCCTACATAGCCCCCCCCAGCCCCCCCCAGCCCCCCCGCCCCCGCCCCCTATCTCTCTCTCGCTCTGTCTCCTGCTCCATAGACCTCCACTCTACCAGGCCCTGACAGCATGTCTGATCTGGATCTCTATGGGAGCAGGGAGCTCTTATCCACACCGCCAGACAAGCAGGGGAGAGAGAGTTGCCCTGAGCCCCACTAGGGAAGAGCGTGCTGGGTGTGAGTGCCCCAGACGTGACTCGCAGAATACGGCACCAGGAGTTCAGCTAGCTATTGATTCGCTCGGCACCTTGACGAAGAGAGAGAAGAGAGGGAAGATACTGGTGTCATTTGGATGTCATATTTTAGTAAGCATCATAAAGAAAATATGATGGTTACCAAAAATAGTTGGAGCATATAGAACATCTTCAGGGCACTACCCAAATCACGTGGGACCTGAAGTACCGACGTAAAGGTACATGTTCTGTGTGCTAAATGAATAGCGCATGCAAAGAGACTATAAGGCCATAAACTCACAGCAACAAACAACCACAAACCAACCTGTTGTATTGCACAAACCTCAGTCGGGCAGGTGTGGTGGATATTTTAATCAATAATGAGGAGAGACAAGGTCAATCACCAATCAGAATATTAACTTTATTAAAAACGTATTGATAAGGGAGCTGGTCACAATACCCACACCAAAGTGAACAGAGTGAGAGCCCAACGAACAGGAAATGCTGACTTCTTATGTAGGGGACCTAAAAATGCTTAGTCATGGCTGGTTCCACCCCTCCCCGGCAGATCCGGAGCTACTTTGTTTTCTTCTTGCGGCTATGTGTATCGAGTCATAGCGCACCAACAAGTGAAACATGTTCGCTCCGTTACTGCCCATATCTCCACACAGCTGTGCCCTTGGAATATAGTAAAAGACAGGATGAACTGAAAAACTGTGGTCACTCTGAGGCTCTTTGTCTTGACCGTGTGACCAGGTTACTCAGAAGCAATGAGAAATTGAAACACTACAGGTCTGTCTGTTCCTCAAGTTTATCTCTATCCCGTGTCCTTGACTACACGCCCAGACCAGCTGCAGGGAGCTAGAGGGAACCATCCTTATGAAAAGCACAGCATTGGTAGTTAATAAATGTCTCTACCATTGTTAAGCATATTAATTGTTAACTATTAATATTAAACAAATCAAGCAAATATGGATTTTTCTCCCACACAGGAAAAGTGTTAAGCCCAAAACAAGGAGAGGCAAGAAGCAAAGAAGGGTGTTCCAAGGGATTGTTCAAACATGGAGAATTAGAACAGGAAGGCAACACACAGGAGAGGCTTGGAAGTGTTTGTGGAGACACTGGCATTTACATGCCTTGATGAGGTAGTGAGCGTTTCACCCCACAATACATGTTGTTGATGTGGAGCAGGGGATGCTGCAGACAGAGAGGCACAGCTGGAGGGCGTGTGTGTGAATTAGAGAGAGGGTGTACTCTCTCAACCCCTATGTGCACCAGCAGACAACTTTAATTGGATTGACTCTCCCAGTGTCAACAATTGTGTGTTTCTCAGGAGTGCCCCACCCTCACATGGAAATGTATTTGCTTAGGCATTAATCATGCATTAATCGTTATTGCAGCACAGCATCAGTGAGATTCTAACCTATGACCTCTGTTCTCTTTCATTTACATTTACATTTTAGACATTTAGCAGACGCTCTTATCCAGAGTGACTTACAGTTAGTGAGTGCATACATTATTTTAATTTTATTTTTCATACTGGCCCCCCATGGAATTAGTCTACTGCGCCACTAGGATGGAGCTAGCATGCCATGTTTCTTTAACTCATACAAAGATGTTCATTTTAGTATATTCAAACAGACCCCATTTCAAAGTCAACAAGCACTCATTAGATCAGGTGTGACCAATGAGAATACACTTAACAAGATAGAGGATAGAGAGAGTTTTGTTGATGCTGAGAACGGTTACTCTTTGAACATTACTAATGTTTTTCTTTTGGTTTTTATGGAACGTTTTCTTCTGAGAACATGACTTTTAATAGAACCATGAGGAAACCGCAGAAAACGTTATGCTGAGGTACTGAAATTCCCACAGTAGAACGTTGTTTCTTAACGTTCTCGGAACAATTTGAGAACATTACTTAAATAGAACCATGAGGAAACCTGTAGGAAACGTTATGCTGAAGTATGGAAATTCCCACCTAAGAAACATAGTTCTCAGAACGTTATGTGCTAGCTGGGTATCCTGCACTATTCCCAAAACGTTGTGGGAAGGTTGTATGCAAAATAACCATAGGACAACCACGCTTCTCCAAGCTCTAAGAAACATATGGTTCTCAGAACGTTATGTGCTAGCTGGGAATAGACCGCTGTGGTTGGCAGCTAGTGGTTAGCATCCATGCATTATCACAACAGGGGATCTCGTAAAGAAATCCTAAAACCAGGTTACCTCAGGGGAAGCTGGCAGGTGAGTAGAACAGGGAGATGAAGTAGAGGTGGAGGGGAGAATTTGGGTTATTCATTGTGTGGTGTAATAGTTTGATACAACACACCTATGTGGCTAAGTGGCTAAGACAAGACAACTGACCTTAGAGCTAGCTGGCTAAGACAATACGCCTTTGTGGCTAAGTGGCTAAGACAAGACAACTGACCTTGGAGCTAGCTGGATAAGACAATACGCCTTTGTGGCTAAGTGGCTAAGACAAGACAACTGACCTTGGAGCTAGCTGGATAAGACAATACGCCTATGTGGCTAAGTGGCTAAGACAAGACAACTGACCTTAGAGCTAGCTGGCTAAGACAAGCATGACCTTGCTAGCTGGAAGACAATACGCCTATGTGGCTAAGTGGCTAAGACAAGACAACTGACCTTGGAGCTAGCTGACTAAGACAATATGCCTTTGTGGCTAAGTGGCTAAGACAAGACAACTGACCTTGGAGCTAGCTGGATAAGACAATACGCCTATGTGGCTAAGTGGCTAAGACAAGACAACTGACCTTAGAGCTAGCTGGCTAAGACAATATGCCTTTGTGGCTAAGTGGCTAAGACAAGACAACTGACCTTGGGGCTAGCTGGATAAGACAATACGCCTATGTGGCTAAGTGGCTAAGACAAGACAACTGACCTTAGAGCTAGCTGGCTAAGACAATATGCCTTTGTGGCTAAGTGGCTAAGACAAGACAACTGACCTTGGGGCTAGCTGGATAAGACAATACGCCTATGTGGCTAAGTGGCTAAGACAAGACAACTGACCTTGGAGCTAGCTGGCTAAGACAATCCGCCTTTGTGGCTAAGTGGTTAAGACAAGACATCTGTACTTTACTATTTATATTTTTGACAACTTTTACTTCACTACATCCCAAAAGAAAATAATGTCATTTTTACTCCATACATTTTCCCTGACACCCAAAAGTACTCGTTACATTTTGAAGGCTTAGCAGGATAGGAAAATGGTCCAATTGATGCACTTATCAAGAGAACATCACTGGTCGTCCCTACTGCCTCTGATCCGGCGGAGTAACTAAACACAAATGCTTTGTTTGTAAATTATGTCTGAGTGTTGGAGTATGCCACTGGCTATCCATAAATAAATAAAATAAAATTGTGCCATTTGGTTTGCTTAATATAAGGAATTTGAAATTATTTATACTTTTACTTTTACTTTTGATACTTAAGTACATTTTAGAAATTACATTTACTTTTGATACTTAAGTATATTTAAAACCAAATACTTTTAGACTTTTACTCAAGTAGTATTTTACTGGGTGACTTTCACTTTTACTTGAGTCATTTTCTATTAAGATATCTTTACTTTTACCCAAAGTATGACAATTGGGTACTTTTTCCATCATTGATGTAGATTGATTGACAGGGAGAAGATGAAGAGCAAACCCCCAAACCCCTCAGCTCATTCCTCCATGTCAGGGCCCGCCAATCACCCACCACCCAAAAAACCACCCTCTCCTCCCTCCCTCTCGCTCTCACTCTGGCCCCGGTTATACCTGGTTCTAACATGTGTCCTTTGTCTGGTGCTTTTGCACATTCTGATTGTTCCCACATTTTTTTGACAGGTTTAGACAATCAAAATACACATTGTGATCTGATTGTGATCAGATCTTCCTGCCCAACTCCGGAGGTATGGCTTCAATATGTGAATTAAAATAAATAAATAAATTATTTTGTAAGAATATCTGTCAAATAGTTTGCATTTGGGGAGGGGCCAGGAAATCTGGTCACAATGCGGAAAGAGTGGACCGATAAGAGACATATTTTATACTATGTGTAGATGGCAATGTTCCCTCTAAGCTGAGTACGTGGACGGGCGCACAGCTCACCTCGTGCTGCTGCCACACAGAAGAAATATGAGCATGCACAGAGAAGCACGAGATTGAATTTAACTCAACTTTCTACAGTTTTCCCCTTTAGTTAACACTATCAACGTTTCGCTCTGCTGTTTTATACAAAACTAACTGTGCAAGAAATGTTCTTGTAGGCAGAGCACATGGGAGTAGGATCCTTATTGCATTGACAGGCACGACTCAGGCCCATATTCTACACAGCCTTGTGCGCCATAACCAATCAGAGCTGCAGTAGGCCTATATGCAAATAGCCATTGCCATATATGGATCTGTGCCATTTCCTTTGAGCTGGACTGTGTTTAGGCTACAGTATGAGCGGTCACGAGCAGATCAAAGTGAGAGCCATGTGTGCACATTTGTTCATATTCTTTTCTAGTTAGTGAGTTATTAGCCCAGTTATAGCTAATTTCTAGTCAACAATGGGGGAGTGGTTGCTTCTAACAAGAGCACAAAATGTGTGCATTTCTAGACATCTTTTGAAAAGCAAGTCAGGTAAAGAGCTTTTTTATGTCTTAAAGGGGAAGTGTTGTATTTTGAGACGGTCTTGAATAAACTAAGTAGACAATAGGCAGAGCGTAGCATCATTTGTCTGATTCTCTGTAATAATGGTATGGGAATAATAATGCATTTTATTTTGTAAAGTGGTTTCTTGCATCAAACAACAACAACATTTTCAGTCACCTCCTTGTCTGAAGGACAAGTGGATAAACAGGTTAATGTCAAGCCCTGCATGTTTTGATTCGAAAAGTCTCATGGAATGTTAGCATTGAACACCACACATTGGCTGCTGCTGTTGGCTGAATGATAGAACAGCTATTTCCACGTTAAAATATTATGGGATGCATTTGTCTCCATTGTTTTTGATGGTAGGCCACTCTGGTAGGCCTACCATCAAATAGCCACAGTAGCCTACTTGGCCACTGTTAAAACTGTAACTTAAAGGGGGTACAGCCTCAGTCTTCACAGTAAACGCGCAACCTTCAAGTTCGCGCTCAGCAGACCTGAAATTTGCTGAGTGCCGGAAAAAATTTGAGGGAACATTGGTAGACGCATGTCTGGAAATGTGGGCACAATCTGAATGTGGACAAGATCAGGACACAGCACTCCTCTTAGCGCCAGGTATAAACAAGGCTTCTCTCTCTCTTTTTCTCTCTCTGTCTCCCATTTCAGCTCTCCTCTCTCCCTCTCTCCTCTCTCTACCCCTATCTCAATTTTCTCTCCCCCTCCCCTTCCCCAAGGAACGTCCTCGGTCTAGCAACCTCCCTACTCAGAGCCAAGCCTTTAAGACGTCAGCCCGGCCTTTACCGGCTCCCATCAAGCTGTCGGTAGAGGGCCTGGTACGCATGGATACCCACCCTGGGATGTTTCTGACTCTGAGGGGAATAACGGTGCAGTGAACCAGCCTATCCCCAGTTCCCCACAGCGACCTGGACTCAGATAACACTGTCAATTGTTTTCAGAACATCCTCAGCACCTGCTGAAAAACCTCAAATACTGGAGGGCCGCCAGCATTTATAAATAATGGTGTTTCTCTAAAGACTTAGAGTCCTGAATGCACATGACCTGTTTATGACATAGTGTAAATCAAGCTTTTATTGTTCCCCACTGTGACTTTGTTAATTTAAAGGAGAATATAGATTTGGTGACATTGACATTGGGTGCTACCTGTTGGTACAACCTTCCTCAGCAGTGCAGCGATTGGGAAGGAACAGTCAAGGTGGCACTTGAGCCAACACTACTCTTTTGTTTATTATCTATGCATAGTCACTTT
Source organism: Coregonus clupeaformis (assembly GCF_020615455.1). Classification (NCBI taxonomy): domain Eukaryota; kingdom Metazoa; phylum Chordata; class Actinopteri; order Salmoniformes; family Salmonidae; genus Coregonus; species Coregonus clupeaformis. The sequence continues at coordinate 102,755 of NC_059199.1, read as the reverse complement.
AACTCTACCTACAATGATGGCGCCGGAGGGGATGGCTGCCGTTTTATGGACTCTTAACCAACCGTGCTATTTTGTTAGTTTTTTTGCATTGTTTGTAACTTATTTTGTATATAATGTTGCTGCTACCGTCTCTTATGACCGAAAAGAGCTTCTGGACATCAGAACAGCGTTTACTCACCTTGAACTCGACAAATAATTATTATTTAATGAGTCGGACGAGAGGGATTTGCTCCAGACACCCGACAGGGCCCTCATCCCCGTCTTTCGCAGTAGAAATAAAAAAATATATTGCGGAAGGAGATCGGGGTGGCTGGTAAGGAGCAGGCGACGAGTGGCTAATCAGCCTTTGCCATCGATACTATTGGCCAATTTACAATCGCTTGACAATAAAGTGGACGAACTACAAGCACGTATATCCTACCAATGGGACATTAAAAACTGTAATATCTTATGTTTCACTGAGTCGTGGCTGAACAAAGACTTGAATAACGTACAGCTGGCGGATTATACACTGTATCGGCAGGATAGAACAGCAGCCTCTGGTAAGACAAGGGGTGGCGGTCTACGTATATTTGTAAACAACAGCTGGTGCACGATATCTAAGGAAGTCTCAAGGTTTTGCTCGCCTGAGGAAGAGTATCTCATGATAAGCTGTAGACCACACTATTTACCAAGAGAGTTTTCATCTATATTTTTCGTAGCTGTCTATTTACCACCACAAACCGATGCTGGCTCTAAAACCTCACTCAACGAGCTGTATAAAGCCATAACAAAACAATACAATGCTCATCCAGAGGCGGCGCTCCTAGTGGCCGGGGACTTTAATACAGGGAAACTGAAATCTGTTTTACCTCATTTCTTCCAGCATGTTACATGTGCAACCAGAGAAAAATAAAATCTAGACCACCTTTACTCCACACACAGAGACGCGTACAAGCTCTCTGAGCTAATGGGTAGAGCTGCCGCTTTCAAGGAGCTGCCGCTTATAAGAAATCCCGCTATGCCCTCAGACGAACCATCAAACCGGCAAAGTGTAAATACAGGACTAAGACTGAATCCTACTACACCGGCTCTGATGCTCGTCGGATGTGGCAGGGCTTGCAAACTATTACGGACTACAAAGGGAAGCCCAGCCGCGAGCTGCCCAGTGACACAAGCCTACCAGATGGGCTAAACGACTTCTATGCGCGCTTCGAGGCAAGCAACACTGAAGCATTTATGAGAGCACCAACTGTTCTGGACGACTGTGTGATCCAGCTCTCAGTAGCTGATGTGAGTAAGACCTTTAAACAGGTCAACATTCACAAGGCCGCAGGGCCAGACGGATTACCAGGATGTGTACTCTGAACATGCGTCTTCACTGACATTTTCATCCTGCCCCTGGCCGAGTCTGTAATACCTACATGTTTCAAGCAGACTACCATAGTCTCTGTGCCCAAGAACACTAAGGTAACCTGCCTAAATGACTACCGACCCGTAGCAATCACATCTGTAGCCATGAAGTACTTTGAAAGGCTGGTCATGGCTCACATCAACACCATTATCCCAGAAACCCTAGAACCACTCCAATTTGCATACCGCCCCAACAGATCCACAGATGACGCAATCTCTATTGCACTCAACACTGCCCTTCCCCACCTGGACAAAAGGAACACCTACGTGAGAATGCTGTTCATTGTCTACAGCTCAGCGTTCAACACCATAGTGCCCTCAAAGCTCATCACTAAGCTAAGGACCCTGGGACTAAACACCTCCCTCTGCAACAGGTACCTGGACTTCCTGACGGGCCGCCCCCAGGTGGTAAGGGTAGGCAACAACACATCTGCCACGCTGATCCTCAACACGGGGGCCCCTCAGGGGTGCGTGCTAAGTCCCCTCCTGTACTCCCTGTTCACTCATGACCTTCATGGCCAGGCACGACTCCAACACCATCATTAAGTTTACCGATGACACAACAGTGGTAGGCCTGATCACCGACAACAACGAGACAGCCAATAGGGAGGAGGTCAGAGACCTGGCCGTGTGGTGCCAGGACAACAACCTCTCCCTCAACGTGATCAAGACAAAGGAGATGATTGTGGACTACAGGAAAAAGAAGACGCCCCCATTCTCATCGACGGAGCTTTAGTGGAGCAGGTTGAGAGCTTCAAGTTCCTTGGTGTCCACATCACAAACAAACTAACATGGTCCAAGCACACCAAAACAGTCTTGAAGAGGGCACGACAAAACCTATTCCACCTAAGGAGACTGAAAATATTTGGTATGGGTCCTCAGATCCTCAAAAGGTTCTACAGCTGCACCATCGAGAGCATCCTGACCTGTTGCATCACCGCCTGGTATGGCAAGCTTCCTGCCATCCAGGACCTCTATACCAGGCGGTGTCAGAGGAAGGCCTTAAAAATTGCCAAAGACTCCAGCCACCCTAGTCATAGACTGTTCTCTCTGCTACTGCACGGCAAGTGTTACCGGAGCGCCAAATCTAGGTCCAAGAGGCTTCTTAACAGCTTCTACCCCCAAGCCATAAGACTGCTGAACAGCTAATCAAATGGCTACCCAGACTATTTGCATTGATCCCCCCATTTTTTTACGCTGCTGCTACTCGCTGTTTATTATCTATAAATAGTCACTTTACCCCTACATAGATGTACATATTCCCTCAATTACCTCGACTAACCTGTACCCCCGCACATTGACTCGGTAGCGGTACCCCCTGTAAATAGACTAATTATTGTTGTTTTATTGTTGCTCTTTTATTTTTTACTTTAGTTTATTTTGTAAATATTTTTCTTAACTCTTATGTTTCTTAAAACTGCATTGTTGGTTAAGGGCTTGTAAGTAAGTAAAATGTGATCTGATTTGATTTGACACAGAACAAGGCACTGATTAACTATACATGTGTGATGGAACATTTTATGTTTGTGCTTTTCTAATAACCAATTTCTGTGTTCTATGTTTGTGCTTTTCTAATAACCAATTTCTGTGTTCATGGAAGTGATTGATTGAATGAATCCTCACTATCAGTATCTGCAATTTGGCAGTACGCCCAGACCCTTGTTTTGAGAACGAAAGATATCTCAGTTTCAAGGTCTCAGCTTAGACAGAAGAAGCCTTGTGAGGTATTGGTCTGTCACATGCATGAACCAGTATTGGTCGGTCACATGAATGAAGCAAACGTTAATGAATGAATGATGAATTAATTATGAATGATGAATCAGCTAAATCATGCAAATATAACTTATCTGCAGAATATAAGAGAACTAACGGGACTGCCCCGAAATAGTTCCTGATCGACATGTGTACTTGGTGCATTGCGTTGGTTGGAACCTCTCCAGTGCGCTGATAATAAAGAATGATTCATTTAAGATTGACTTTGAGTGTCTGTGTGTATAATTTTCATGACACATGTATGAAACAAGATGACTGTAGCCACAGCATTTTCATTTTCTTACAAATACTATAGCTGCTAGTTGATTAAGCTTGCATGGCACAATGGAACAAACAGAGTAGTCCCAAAAGTACAAACCCCACCCCTCTGGCCCTCACTGTACACTATCTCCACTAAGGGGAGTAGCTCTTTACCAAAGATCCTGTAAAATGGGATCATGATGCCTCATTAGCTTTAGATCTAACACAATAGCAATTAGAGGGTTCTATTGGGTGGAGGTAGCGAGGGAGAGAGGGAAAGGATGGAGAGAATGGAGCATCATTAGATGAGAGTACATCTACAGGTAACTGCCAAAATAAGGGAAACACCAACATAAAGTGTCTTAATAGGGCGTTGGGCCACCACGATCTGCAAAAACAGCTTCAATGTGCCTTTGCATAGATTCTAGAACGGAACTCTATTGGAGGGATGCGGCACCATTCTTCCATGAGAAATTCCATCATTTTGTGTTTTGTTTATTCAAGTGTTTCATTTATTTTGGCAGTTACCTGTACCATCTGGTTCTAAATGGCAACAAGTATTTTATACTGGAGAGGGAGAAGGAGAGGGAGATGGGAGAGGGAGAGGGAGAGGGAGAGGGAGAGGGAGAGGGAGAAATCAAAATATGATCTAAGGATTAGTGCAGTGGGAGGAAGGAGATGGGGGAGAGAGAGAGAGAGAGAGAGAGAGAGAAAACATTTTGGGGGAAATTATATTATTTTATTCTAATACAATTGCTCAGAGAAATACATTTTGTTTAACACATAATACTTTGTTCTCAAACATTATTGGCATCCCTGTTTTCAATACTCTGGCACCCTCCCCTTGCCAGGATAATGGCACTGAGCCTTTTTTCTCAAATGTTTTATGAGATTGGAGAACACATTGGGAGGGATCTTACACCATTCCTCCGTACAGAATCTTTCCAGATCCTTGATATCCTTCATCTGTGCTTATCGACTACCCTCTTCACTTCAAACCACAGGTTTTCAATGGGTTTTCAGTCCAGAGGCTGAGATGGCCATTGCAAAATGTTGATTTTATGGTCAATTAACCATTTCTTTGTGGATTTTTTATGTGTGCTTGGGGTTATTGTCTTGCTGGAACATCCACTTGCGGCCAAGTTTCAGCCTCCTGGCAGAGGCAAACAGGTTTTTGGCTAAAATGTCCTGTTACTGGGTAAAGTTCACAATGCCGTTGACCTTAACAAGGGTATATCTACAACACTCGGAACGTTTTCCTCTTCTTAAGCACACCCCAGGTAAGGAATCTCATATACATTATTCCATATGAATGTAGGGATAACTGTAACTTAATCCTTACACAGTTTCTAAAGCGCACAGAAGCAAACAGGGAATTGTAGCCTGAATCCAAAATTGGACATGTTAACATATACTGTATGACTAATCTCTAACAGTCACACACTAACAGTCAAGACTAACATGTTGTTACAACTTCCTCCCTTATGTCATCCAACATTCCACATCGACCACCACACACACACACACACGTACATGCACACACACACGAATGACAAATCAGTGACAATACGTGACACAATTTGTGTCAATGCACTATTGAACCTGCAAATGAGAGGCAGGTATTTCCTTTTTCTGTGTTCATCTCTCACCTACACACCTACATGTGCGCGTCCTTCGGTGAGCGTGTGCGTGCGAAAAATGGATAGAAAGAAACTGAGGTGAAATAAAGAGAATAAATACTATGAGAATGAGAAAAACAGAAAGAAAATAAAAACAATAGAACCAATCAGGCCTTTCAGAGGCGGCGTCTGTCATCCAGCATAAAGATGGAGGGAGGGAGGGAGGGATGAGTGTGTGTCGGAGCTCAGTATGGAGTGCTAATGGGCCATTGATTGCCTCGCCGTAACCGCGGTAACCAGGCATCAGCGGGTAATTGGCGTTCCACGGTGTCTGAAATGGAGGTACATTCCGCATTCGATCACCACGCTCCCGCTCCGACAGCAGACCACGTGAAGCGGCTGGCTGGTTTTTGGCAGACGCCTTAGCCCAACAAATGGCAGAGTGCTTTTATTAAATCTGTGAGCGCCAGCAACAAAACAACAACACTGAAGGTCTTATCAACCTGTTTTTGGCTCGGTTGTATTTTCCCTGTTTGCCTGTTGTAATGAGCAATCGTTTCTCAGTCGATTGCCACCAACGTTTTACATACAACAGCTTCTATACAAAGGTTTCTAGCCAATTCGTTTTTTTGTAATAGAAGTCCAGAATAAGTAAGTAAGGTTGTAAATATGGTTGAAGGGAGGGAGATGGACAGAATGTGGAAGACACCTCTAGAGGAGAGTCCTCTCTTCTTATTCTCCTCTACTTCTTCTTCCTCTCCTCCTTGTTGATGTCTCCTCTGTGAACCGTGTGAGTGTTGCCAGGCGACAGGGTTGCCTGGGAGCAGGTCCTTGATGAACAGTCACAGTGTAATAGGTGGAGACCTGCCGAGACACCATAATACACACACACACATACACACTATAAATACAAAAGTATGTGGACACCCCTTAAAATTAGTGTTTGGCTATTCCAGCCACACACGTTGCTGACTGGTGTATAAAATCGAGCACACAGCCATGCAATCTCCATAGACAAACATTGGCAGTAGAATGGCCTTACTGAAGAGCTCAGTGACTTTCAACGTGGCACCGTCATAGGATGCCACCTTTCCAACAAGTCAGTTCGTCAAATTTCTGCTCTGCTAGAGCTGCCCCGGTCAACTGTAAAAGCTGTTATTGTAAAAAGGAAACGTCTAGGAGCATCAACGGCTCAGCCACGAAGTGGTAGGCCACACAAGCTCATAGAACGGGACCACTGAGTGCTGAAGCGTGTAGCTCGTAAAAAACGTCTGTCCTCGGTTGCAACAATCACTACCAAGTTCCAAACTGCTTCTGGAAGCAACGTCAGCACAAGAACTGTTAATCGGGAGCTTCATGAAATGGGTTTCCATGGCCGAGCAGCTGCACACAAGCCTAAGATCACGATGCGCAATGACAAGCGTTGGCTGGAGTGGTGTAAGGCTCGCAGCCATTGGACTCTGGAGCAGTGGAAACGCGTTCTCTGGAGTGAGGAATCACGCTTCACCCTCTGGCAATCCAACTGACTAATCTGGGATTGGCGGATGCCAGGAGAACGCTACCTGCCCGAATGCATAGTGCCAACTGTAAAGTTTGGTGAAAGAGGAATAATGGCCTGTCCCTTAGTTCGAGTGAAGGGAAATCTTAACGCTACAGCATACAATGACATTCTAGACAATTCTGTGCTTCCAACTTTGTGGCAACAGTTTGGGAGATGCCCTTTCCTGTTTCAGCATGACAATGCCCCCGTGCACAAAGCGAGGTCCATACAGAAATTATTTGTCAAGATCGGTGTGGAAGAACTTGACTGGCCTGCACAGAGCCCTGACCTCACCACCATTGAACACCTTTGGGATGAAATGGAATGCCTCACTAATGCTCTTGTGGCTGAATGGAAGCAAGTCCCCGCAGCAATGTTCCAACATCTAGTGGAAAGCCTTCCCAGAAGAGTGGAGGCTGTTATAGCCAACTCCATATTAATGCCCATGATTTTGGAATGAGACGTTCGAATAGCACGTGTCCACATACTTTTGGTCATGTAATGTGTATAGACACACACACACCAACATTCAATGTCGTCTTGGTAACTGTAACTCGGCCACTGGAACATTCATTGTCTTCTTGGTAAGCAAATCCAGTGTAGATTTGGTCTTGTGTTGCACTGTAGGTTGTTGTCCTGCTGAACGGTGAATTCATCTCCCAGTGTCTGGTGGAAAGCAGACTGAACCAGGTTTTCCTCTAGGACTTTGCCTGTGCTTAGCTTCATTCTGTTTATTTTGTATCCTGAAAAACTCCCCAGTACTTAACGATTACAAGCATAACCATAACATGATACAGCCACCACTATGCTTGAAAATATGGAGAGTGGTACTCAGTAATGTGTTGTATTGGATATGCCCCAAACTTAACACTTTGTATTCAGGACATTTTTTGCAGTATTACTTTAGTGCCTTGTTGCAAAGAGGATGCATGTTCTGAATAAATGTATTCTGTACAGGCTTCCTTTTTTCACTTAGTCAATTAGATTAGTATTATGGAGTAACTACAATGTTGTTGATCCATTCTCAGTTTTCTCCTATCACAGTAATTCAACTCTGTAACTGTTTTTGGCCTCATGGTGAAATCCCTGAGTGGTTTCCGTCCTCTCCGGTAACTGTGTTAGGAAGGACGCCTGTATCTTTGTAGTGACTGGGTGTATTGATACACCATCCAAATATCTTCACCATGCTCA